>NW_007248207.1:4319-9047 GCF_000164805.1 Carlito syrichta
CTAGGATCTTGTTGAGAATTTTAGCATCTATGTTCATCAAAGATATTGGCCTGTAGTTCACTTCTTTATTGGGTCTTTACCTGGTTTGGGTATCCATGTGATGTTGGCTTCATAAAATGCTTTGTGGAGAGTTCCATCTTTCTCAATATCCTGGAATTCTTTCAGTAGGATTGGTATCAGCTCCTCCTTAAATGTCTTATAGAATTCTGCTGGAAAGCCATCTGGTCCAGGGTTCTTATCTTTAGGTAGTTTTCTTATTGCATAATCATTTCCTTGATTGTTATTGGTCTATTTAGGGTCTCAATTTCTTCTTGTTTCAACCTAGACAGGTTGTGTGATGTCAGAAAGTCCTCCATTTTCTTAAGGTTTTCAAGTTTGTTTCTATACAAGTGTACTTAGTAGTCTGTAAGGATCTTTTGTATTTCTTCAGGGTCAGATATGACTTCATCTTTTGTGCTTCTGATTGTGTTTATTGGGGATTTTTCTCTCTCTTTTTTGGTCAGTCTAGCTAGGGGACCATTGATCTTGTTTATCCTTTCAAAGAACTAGCTTTTTGTTTCATTGATTTTTTTGTATTTTCTTTTTGTTTTTTATGTCCTGGATTTGGGCTTTTTTTTTTTTTTTTGGTGATCTGGATTCTTCTGTTGAAGTTAGGGTTATGGTGGTCTTGCTTTTCCAGCTTCCTTAGCTGACTTTTTAGGCTGTTAATTTGTGATCCTTCCGTTTTCTTCATGTGCATTTGTAGAGATATGAATTCCCCTCTTACTACAGTTTTCATGGCATCCCAGAGATTTTGGTAAGAATTTTCTTCATTTTCACTTGTTTCCAGGTATCTTTTAATCTCTGTTTTGATTTCCTCATTGACCCAGGAGTTGTTTAGCATCATGCTATTTAGTGTCCATGTCTTTGTGGGTTTGTGGGAACCTTGTTGGTGTGGTTTATATTTATTCCACTGTGGTCTGAGAAGGTACATGGCAAAATTTCGATCTTTTGAAATTTGTTTGTTTGATTTATGGCCAAGTATGTGGTCAGTCTTAGAGTATGTTCATTGTGGTGATGAGTAGAATGTATCTTCTGTGGTCATTGGGTGGAGTGTTCTGAAGGTGTCAGTTAAGTCCATTTGATCAAGAGTCACATTGAGGTTCTGGATCTCATTGCTGATATTTTGTCTAGGGTTGTGATTGGGGTATTCAAGTCCCCAGCTATGATAGTGTTAGAGTCAATATCTTTTTTGTGGTTACCTAGAAGCTGCTTTATGGAAGTTGGTGCTACTGTATTGGGTGCATATATGTTTAGGATAGATATTTCTTATTGATGGATTGAACCTTTATCATTATATAGTGGCCTTCTGTATCTCTTTTAATTTTTGATAGCTTAAAGGGTATTTTATCTGAGTTTAAGATTGTGACTCCTCCTTTCTTTTGTGTTCCATTCACCTGAAAATTTGTATCCCATCCTTTTACTTTGAGTCTGTGAGTGTCCTTTCTAGTGAGATGAGTCTCTTGAAGGCAATATATTTTTGCCTGGTGATATTTTATCCATTTTTCCATTCTATGTCTTTTCAGTGGTGCATTTAGTCCATTCACATTCAGGCCAATTATTGAAATGTGAGAGTTGATCCCTATCACAAGGTTCTTATAGAGTTGTTGTTGTTGTTCCTGTTTGTTGGTTTTCTTTCTTTTAGTTTTGGCGTTGGTTCGTGTGTGTTTTTAATCTTTTTCTGTACTCTTGTGAAGAACATTTTTGTTCTTTTTTCCTTTTCTTCTGTGTTTAATACTTTCTTAAGTGTTTCTTTTAGAGGTGGTCCGGTGGCAGCATGAGTTCTTAGGCATTGAATATCTGGGAAAGATTTTAACTCTTCCTCACTGATGAAGCTTAGCTTGACTTGGTAGGTTACCCTTGGTTGAAATTGTTTATCTTTTAGAACTTTGAATAGGTTTCCAGCTCTCCTAGCCTGAAGTGTTTCTGTAGATAAATTGCTGCTAATCTAGTAGATCTCCCATGGTAGGTAATCTGACCTTTTTCTCTTGCTGCTTTAGAGTTTTTTCTTTTATACCTACTTTGTTTAGGCAAATTATTATGTGTCTGGGAATTGGTCTTCTCATTTGTTGTCTTACATGGGTTCTCTGAAACTCTTGAGTTTGAATTTTTACATCACTGATGAGATGAGGGAAGTTTTCTTGAATAATCTCATGGAATGTTTGTTCCAGGGTGGACTCTGTCTCTCCTTCTGCCTCAGGAAGTCCAGTTGCTCTTAGGTTCGGTCTCATGAAGTAACTGCTCATCTCTTGAAGGTTTTGTTCTGTCTTTTACAGCTTCTTGTCTATGTTTTTGACAGTTTGGGTTAGTTCTATATTTTGGTCCTCAAGTTCTGAGATTCTTCCTTCTGCTTGGCTAATTCTGCTTTCCATGCTTATCAGTTTGTTATTTATTTCATTCACAGTATTCTTCACTACTGTTATCTCTCATATGAACTCCTTCCTAGTTTCCTCTTAACTCTCCTCAATTCTTTTTAATCTCTCCATTAATGTCTTGATATCTGGGTTTGTAGTTTGAGACCAGTCATTCTGGGGGCTCTTCATTGATTGTATTCCAAAGTAGTTTCCTCTGTGTCTGACCTCTCAGGGGTCTATGAGAGACCCATATTCTTCTTTTGGTTTTTCTTCATTTGTGTAGATTTTTCTCTCCCCCTTTCCTTCCCCTTTTTAAATTCTGTTTTTCAGGGAAGCCGTGATTCAGAATCTATCTGCAGATCCCAGTATCCACCAACAGTTGTATGGGCACACTGGAACCCACTTCCCACTGCCTTATAATCTGTCCATACAGTGGGGTTTAGGTTTTCCCCCTGCAACCAAGGGAGGTAAGAAAAAGGAAATAATGGAAGAAGTGGGAGGGTCAAGAGGGGAGAGAAAAGAGTAAGAGGGAAAACAGACATACATTCCAACTAATGAATGAAAAGAGACACAAGGCTAGAAAAGAGTAGAAAACAAACAAACAAACAAGATTCCCTAATGCATACCAGTAATCACATAAAGACAGTCCAATAAATTCATGCCTTTTGATGTGCTTTTCCCTAACAAAAACAAGTAGTCTAACTCAAAAAGCAAACAAAAGTGAGTAATAACAAGACTCCAGACTAACTCTAGAGTCTTTCCTGAGTGTCTAAAATCTCTTCAACTCTGATCTCTAGCCTCTCCCCTTTGCAGGCAGATAGACTTACTCATAGATTGGGTTGGTTCCCTTGGCTTGTTGCCTGAGAGGTCTGCCACAGGACTGAGTTGTCTGTGTCTGATTCCACATAGGGGATGGCCTTTTGTCTCCTGTTTGGTGAGGTTACCTTAGAAACCAAGGTGGAGGCTGCTCATAGATGGGTGGAGCAGTGCAAATCTCTGCCTGGAAAATGGCTGTGGTGGGCAGTTCCTCTTTCACCGATTTTTTTCTCTCTACTCATCCTTTCTCTCCACTCATCTGGTCTGTGGATAGGGCAGGTAGCAGGTGGTGGCAGCAGCTTTGGGCCCCCCACAGGGCACTTCAGCCAGGAATGGAGCTGATATCTCTGAGTGATGGGTGCCTAGAGCTTCTGGGCAATGAACACTGGCTTAAGATGGGGCTGGGCAGGGACTAGAACCCAGTGATGGAGCAGAGCTCTGAGGGTCAAGCACTGGCCTCGGCTTTGAGTGCTTAAGCTTGGGTGGCAGCACAGAGCCCGGAGGCAAAGGCACTGGGGTCCTGTGTGGGCAGCGGTGACCTTGGGCCTTGTTGGGGGCCCCAGGAGGAAATTGAGCTTGTAGTTCCTGGAGGGCATGGCGGGCCTCCCCGGGATGCCACAGTCTGAGACTGGGCTGGGCACCCAGCCAGGGAGGGAGCTGGTAATGGCTGAGTGCCAGGCAGATCAGTGTAGCCAGCAAGGGAACCCAGATCTCCCCAAGGCATTATCTGAGGCCTCCACAGGTGTTGGTGGGTAGCTTGGGGCCGGGTGAGATGGTGTATCTGGAAAGGGAGCTGGGAGTTCCACTTGGCCGGGCTGGGGCCACCTGGGGCAGAACAGCAGCTACAGAGGGGCATATCGTAGCCAGCCATGCATGGACTGAGGGTCTCCAAACCTCTAACCGGTGTGGCTGGTGGTGGGCAGGTGTGGGGGAAGGAAATTGAGAGTAGTTAGAAGGTGACTGGAGATTCAACATGCAAGAATACACAATTCTTTATAAATTAATCCCCAGGTTTTTTTTGGGAATCCCCTCACTCATACTTTTGGGCTGATTAGGTGGTTTTTAAGATGCTCAAAATACACCTTGTTCTTTAACCACCTACTCCACCTGTGGGTAAGGACAAACTGTTGATTTTTTAAAATGGTTCTGTTTCTATCTATTAAGATTATAGTTTATTCTGTGAATGTGCATTTGATACTGCATCCTTCAGTTTTCCCAGCTTTAGAAATTGTGCTTCTAGGAAAGGAAACATGTTTGGCATTTGAAGGCTTAATAATTATACTGTCAATAGTTTTGGTGTTTTGGTGTTTCTGCACAGGTCAAGTCATACATTTGTTGGATTTTCTAAGCTATATATGGAAATAATGGTGATCAGCAAACAGAGAACAGGCAGAGCCAGTGCTTTATCTGGGCTGAGAGTGTAAGTCAATGGCTGGCCTAGGGAGAGGCCAGACACATCAGGCTTTGTGAGTCCTAGGGCTAATATCTCATGAACTGACTTTCCTAATGTGATTTTTTT
>NW_007248208.1:0-6669 GCF_000164805.1 Carlito syrichta
AATTCGTGTTTAGCCTTTAGCAAGTCACCTGAATTTTGGGGGGGGATGAGACACGTGTAAGCCAGATTCCTTATTCTTCCTTAGGAATAAACAGTGCAGTATCCTGTATATGAGGACTCCCATTATCCATAATCCTACTCCCAATATCTGATTGGTGGTCATCTCTTAGCAAGACGTTCTGTAGGTTTTTGGGATGGAGGACCAGTGTAACCAAGATTCCTTATTCTTTTATAACAACAGGTCGTGTAGTCTTCTGTATATGAGGACTCCCATTACTGAAATTTCTGCTTCATTCTCAGCAAGATGCCGAGACATTTTGTGGTGACCTAGAATTTCAGTTGCTTGGATATCAAGAGAAAGACTCCCATAAATTTCTTGTGGAATTGGAAACCAAGATTCCTTCTTCCATTTTCAAAAGACACACTAAAAATGTGGCGACATAGAAACCCAGATTGTTGATTAAACTTTATCAAGAGACCTTGTGTATTTAGACGATTGAGAACTCCAAGAACAGGATTCCCTTTCCGTTCTCAGCATGATGCCCTGATTTTCCCTGTCTATATGGATTCCAAAACTCTGCATACAAAAATACAGATGCCCAGATGATTCCTAGGGACGTGGAATCCATGATTCCTGGTTACATTGTAATAATTTGTACTAAATATTTGGAAACAGTAAAACCCTCGGCCCCTCTCCAAATAAAAGTACAAACGGAAATTTAAGGATTATCAAGCCATCTTAAGACCAGAGTTACATCCAAATACGGAAAGATGATTCTTTTGTTCCGGGAATCTGGCCTTAGTTGTCCCAAGGAACTGAAGGTACTTGTACTACCAGATACCCGTTTACAACTCTCAAGAGGACCAGAATGTTGCTGGATTCCTGAAAAGACTGATTCATAATACCCATAAGCCAAATATCGCCGAAACAAGAGATGAGCTCGAAGCCCTGATTCTTATTTATCCCGTAGCAAGACAACTTGAGATATTTTCAGATTGGGGACTAGTGTATCACAGATTCCTTATTCTTCCTTAGCAAACGGCCATGTAATGTCCTGCATAAGAGCGCTCGCTTTCCCCAGAATCCTGTTTGGAAACCCTGATTCTTGTTTAGCCCTTAGCAAGATATCATGTAGATATTGTGACAGAGGAACCGTGTAAAACAGGTTTCTTATTTTTGTTAAGCAAGAGATCATGTAGATTCTGTATATGAGGACTGCTGTTACCTATGTTGCAGCTTCTAAACCCTGATTCTTTTTTAGCCCACAGCAGATGGCCTGTTGATTTTTAAGAATGAGGACTGTTATAACCCTGATTCTTTTTTTTCCTTGGCAAGGGGCCGTGTATTTTCCTGTATATTAGGGCTCTCATTACATAGATCCTGCTTCGAAACTCTGATTTCTTTTTTAACCCTTTCCAAGATGTCATGTAGATTTTTTGGATTGAGGACTTGTGTAACACAGATTCCTTATTCTTTCTTAGCAAAAAGTCATGTAGTAGCCTGCATATAAGTACTGCATTTCCCCAGATTTATGCTTGAAACACCCTGATTCATGTTTGGCACATAACAAGGCAGCCTGTAGTATTTTTGGGATTGAGGACATGAGTAACGAACATTCCTTATTCTTACTTAACAAAAGGCAGTGAAATTTCCTGTATGTGAGGACTACCATTACCCAGAATCCTACTTCAAAAACCTGATTCGTGGTTACGTCTTAGGAAGACGTCCTGTAGTTTTTGGGATTGAGTACTCATGTACCCAAGATTTCTTATACTTCCTAAGCAGTATGATGTGCAGTTTCCTGTATATGACGACTCCCATTACCCAGCTTCCCGCTTCACTCTGCAGGAATCCGAGATAGTTACTGGTGACCGAGAATTCCAGTTGTTTGTATATCAAGAGAAAGACTCCCATAATTTCCTTTGGGAACTGGAAATGAAGATTCCTTGTTCGCCTTCAAAAGACCTCCCTAAAATATGGAACCTTCAAAACCCAACATCCCAATTCCGACCTGCCTGCCCACAAGAATTTTCTGTCGCTTTTGGTATCCTTTATCGAGGGATTTAGTACCAATATGCCTTTTGATTCTAGGGAACATGATTATGGTCGTAGATGTTCCTAGGCCACAAAAGGATTTGTAGGACCAGATCCTTGATTACAACTAACAAGATGACCAGAAAGTTTCTGTGGATCTGTAATGACAGATTTTACGTATCCATGGAGCAAGTAGCTCTGAAAAATGTAGGGACCCAGAAGCCCAGATTGCTGATTAAACCTTATCAAGATGCCCTGTAGATTCCAGTTAATGGGAACTCCTAGAACCGCATTTCCTTTTCGTTCTCAGCAAGATTCCCTGATTTTCCCTGTTGATGTGGATTCCAAAATCTGTATTCAAAAAGACATATGCCCAAAAGTTTCCCAGAGACGTGGAATCCATGCTCCCTTGTTACATTTAAAAATACGTACTAAACCTTTGGCAATTGCAAAACTCTTGTCCCCTCTCAAAATAAAAAGAGAAACGGAAGGTGAAGGATTATTGGGTTCACCGTCAGGACACATTTACTACCAAATATGGCAAGAAGATTCTTTTTGTGCTGGATTCTGGCCTTAGTTGTTCCGAAGAACCTATCGGATTGGAGTGACTGATACCGGTTTACAAATTTCAAGAGGACCAGAATGTTGCTGGAGTCCTGAAATGCCTGATTTGTAATATCTGCATGTTAAATTGCTCCGAAACATTTGGGGAGCTCGAAGCCCTGTTTCTTGTTTGTCCTATAGCAGATATCCTGGGAATTTTTTGTATTGAGGACTCATACAACAAAGATTCTTTATTCATCTTTCGTCAGAGGCTGTATAGTTTCCTCTACATGAGGACTCTCTCCCCCTAGATTCCTGATTTGAAACCCTGATTCTTGTTTAGCCCTTAGGAAGACGCCATGTTGATTTTTTGATAGAGGAACCGTGGAAAACAGATTTCTTCTTTTTTGTTGGGAAGAGGCCATGTAGTTTCTTGTATATGAGGTCTGTTATTACCCACATCCATGCCTCGAATCCCTGATTCTTATTTAGCCGTCAGCAAGAAACCATGTAGATTTTCAGGACT
Source organism: Carlito syrichta (assembly GCF_000164805.1). Classification (NCBI taxonomy): domain Eukaryota; kingdom Metazoa; phylum Chordata; class Mammalia; order Primates; family Tarsiidae; genus Carlito; species Carlito syrichta. The sequence continues at coordinate 3,104 of NW_007248208.1, forward strand.
GAGGATGCGTATAACCCAGATTCCTTATTTTTAGCAACAGCCATGTACTTGCCTATATATGAGTACTACCTTTCCCATATTCATGCGTCGAAACCCTGATGCTTCTTTAGCCCTTAGGAAGATGCCGTCTAGTATCTTGGTGATTGAGAACACATGTCATCCAGCTTCCTCATTCTTTCTTGGGAAAAGTCCGTGCATTAGCCTGTTTATGAGGATTTCATTTCCCTAGATTCTGCTTCAAAAACCCAAATTCGTATTTAGCCCATAGCTAGACACTCTGAAGTTTTGGGGGTATTGGGGACACTTGTAAACCAGATTTCTTATTATTCTTTAGCAAAAGACAGTGCAGTTTCTTGTATATGAGGACTCCCATTATCCAGATTCCTACTTCCAAAACCTGATTGCTTATCTCTTAGCAAGACTCTCTGTAGATTTCTGGGATGGAGGGCTCGTGTAAGCAAGATTCCTTATTCTCCGTAACATCAGGTCGTGTGGTGTTCTGTATATGAGGACTCACATTACTGAAAGTCCTACTTCATTCTCAGCAAGATGCCGAGACATTTCTTGGTGACCCAGAATTCCAGTTGCTTGGATATCAAGAGAAAAGCTCTCATAAAGTTACTGTGGAATTGGAACCCAAGATTCCTGTTTCTTTTTTCAAAATACACCCTAAAAATGTGGTGACATAGAACCCCAGTTTGGTTTGCTGATTAAACCTTATCAAGAGACCTTGTAGATTTAGGCAATTGAGAAGTCCACAAACAGGATTCCCTTCCCGTTCTCAGCAAAGATGCCCAGATTTTCTCTGTCTATATGGATTCTAAAACTCTGTATGCAAAAATGCAGATGCCCAGATGTTTCCTAGGGACGTGGAATCCATGATTCCTGGTTCCATTTTAATAATTCGTACTAAATATTTGACAACTGCAAAACCCTCGGCCCTTCTCAAATAAACGTACAAATGGAAATTTAAGGATTACCAAGTTCATCTTAAGACCAGAGTTACATCCAAATACGGCAAGATGATACTTTTGTTCTGAGAATCTGGCCTTAGTTGTCACAAATAACCAAACAGACTTGTACTACCAGATACCCGTTTACAACTCTCAAAAGGACAAGAATGTTGCTAGAGTCCTGAAATGACTGATTCATAATACCAACAAGTCAAATATCTCCAAAAAATGAGAAGAGCTTAAAGTCCTGATTCTCTTTTATCCCATAGTCTCCTCTATATGAGGACTCCCTTTCCCGAGAATCCTGTTTGGAAATTGTGATTCTTGTTTAGCCCTAGCAATATTTCATGTCGATATTGTGATGGCAGAACCGTTTAAAACAGGTTTCTTATTTCTCCTTAGCAATACATCATGCAGATTCTGTATATGAGGACTGATATTACCGATGTTGAAGCTTCTAAACCCTGATTCTTGTTTAGCCCACACCAGATGGCCTGTTGATTTTTAGGACTATGGACTGCTCTAACCCTGATTCTTTTTCTTACTTGACAAGGGCCGTGTTTTTTCCTGTATATTAGGTCTCTCATTACCTAGATGCTGATTCGATACTCTGATTCTTTTTTAGACCTTTACAAGATGCCCTGTGGATTTTTGTGATTGAGGACTCGTGAAACGCAGATTCCTTATTCGTTCCTAGTAAAAGGTCATGGAGTTACCAGTATATAAGGACTCCAATTCCCCAGATTCAGGCTCAAAAACACCCCGATTCTTGTTTAGCCCCATAGCAAGACGACCTGAAGATTTTTGGGATTGAGGACACGAGTAACGTAGATTACTTATTCCTACTTAGCAACACGCAGTGAAGTTTCCTGTATGTGATGACTCCCATTAGCAAGATTCCAACTTGCATAATCTGATTCATAGTTACTTCTTAGGAAGACGGCCTGTAGTTTTTGAGAATGAGGACTCATGTAACCAAGATTCCTTATACATCCTTAGCAATATGACGTGGGTCCCCTACACAAGACCTCCCCAAAATGTGGAATATTCAAAACCCAAAACCCTAATTCCTACCTGCCCACCCACAAGAATTTTCTGTACTTTGAGGTCACCTGAATCGAGGAATTTTGTACCAATATACATTTTGATTCCGGGGAATATGATTATGGTCGTAGATGGTCCCAGGAAACAAAAGGATTTCTAGGGCCAAATCCTTGATTACAACTAACAATAGGACCAGAGAGATCCTGAGGATCTGTAATGACAGATTTAGCGTATCCACGGAGCAAGTAGCTCTGAAAATGTAGGGACCCAGAAGGCAAGATTGCTGATTAAACCGTATCAAGAGGCCCTCTCAGGAGGACCACAATGTTGCTGGAGTCCTGAAATGACTGATTCATAATACCCACAAGCCAATATCTCTGAAACATGAGATGAACTCGAAGCCTTAATTCTTGTTTATACCACAGCAAGACACCCTGGGAATATTTCGGACTGTGGACTAGTGTATCACAGATTCCTTATTCTTCTTTTACAAGGGGCCGTGCAATGTCCTGTATATGAGGACTCCCTTTCCCCAGAAACCTGTCTGGAAACCCTGATCCTTGTTTTGCCAGTAGAAACATGACATGTAGATATTGTGATGGAGGTACTGTGTAAAAGAGGTTTCTTAGTTCTCTTTATCTAGAGATCATGTAGATTTTGCATATGAGGACTGATATTACCTATGGTCCAGCTTCTAAACCCTGATTCTAGTTTAGCCCACAGCAGATGGCCTGTTGATTTTAAGGGCTGAGGACTGCTATAACCCCATTCCTTTTCACCCTTGGCAAGGGGCTGTTTATATTCCTGTATATTTGGACTCTCATGAGATACATAATGCTTAGAAACTCTGATTCTTTTTAGAACTTTTCAGGATGCTCTATACATTTTTGGGATCGAGAACTCGTGTAACCCAGATTACTTATTCTTTCTTAGCAAAAGGTCATGTAGTTGCCTGTAAATAAGGACTCCATTTTCCAAATACGTGCTCGAAAACACCATGATTCCTGTTTAACCCATAGCAAGATGACCTTAAGCGTTTTTGGGATTGAGGACCTGAGTAACGCAGATTCTTATTCTTACTTAGCAATAGGCAGTGAAGTTTCCTTTATGTGAGGACTGCCATTACCCAGATTCCTACTTCAAAAACGTGATTCATTGTTACATCTTAGGAAGACGGCCTGTAGATTTTGGGATTGAGGACACATATAAGGAAGATTCCTTATACTTACATAGCAATATGACGTGTAGTTTCCTGCATATGACGACCTTCATTACCCATTCTCCTGCTTTACTCTGCAGGATTCCTAGACAATTCCTGGTGAACAAGAATTCCAGTTTTTTGGATATCAAGAGAAAGACGTCCATAATGTTCTTTAGTGACTGGAATCCAAGATTCCTCGATCCCCTTCACCAGACCTCCCCAAAATGTGGAATATTCCAAGCACAAAACCCCAATTCCTACCTGCCCACCCACAAGAATTTTCTGTACATTGAGGTCACCTGAATAGAGGAATTTTGTACCAATATAACTTTTGATACTGGGGAATATGATTATGGTCGTAGATGGTC
>NW_007248209.1:0-1088 GCF_000164805.1 Carlito syrichta
GTTCATGCTGGGCCATTTCTGGTAACTCTAGATAATCATCTATACCATCTAAAGCTGAAAACAGCTCTCCATATGTATATACTAATTCTACAAATATACTTTTAAATCTTATAAAGAAACTTGTATTATATATAAGTCTCCCAAATGTGACCTGAGTTTGAACCGTAATTGATTGAAAGGCCAAAACCATAGTCTGTGAGAAACGGGAACAATGGATCCCTGGAGTTAGCCATGCTTGTCATACTCTCGAAGTTTCAAGCTTAGATCATCAAAGTCCCTGCTAGTGAGATGTGCAAAACAGCAAAAAAGAGAAGAGGAAATGGACCATCAGCTCCTGAACTCATCCTAGTGGTCTCAGGGTCTGCAGCCCACCTGGATCCCTAACTCTCAGGCGGGCCTACACATCCAGCTCCCAACAATTCATGTGCAAGTATCTTTTTTGTATAATGATTTGAGTTCCTCTGGGTATATTCCCAATAGGGGATTTCTGGGTCATAAGGAAGGTCAACTTCTAGCTCTTTCAGAAACTGCCACACTGTCTTCCAAAGAGGCTGCACTAGTTTGCATTCCCACCAGCAGTGTAGAAGTGTTCCTTTTCCTGTGCATCCTTGCCAGCATCTGTTGCTCTTTGTTGTTAATGATGGGCATTCTTACTGGGGTTAGGTGGTATCTCAATGTGGTTTGATTTGCATTTCTATGATAATGAGTGTGGCTAAGCACTTTTTCATGTGTCTGTTGGCAGCCCATATATCTTTTTTTGATTTGTGTGTGTGTGAATCATGGCCTCACTCTATCATTCAGGCTGGAGTGCGGTGGCACAAGGGCAGCTCACTGCCATCTCAACCTCCTGAGTATGCTAAGGCAATCCTTCTGCCTCAGCCTCCTGTGTAGCTAGGACAACAGGTGCACGCTGCCATGCCTCACTAATTATTTTGTTTTTGGACAACGTTATCAAGCACAACATTATATGGACAAACAACTCCATAACCTGAAGCACTTGATATGTTTTTGGCCTGAAAGACAGAAATCTGATTGTTTTCTAAATTCTTGTGATAGATTTTTCTAATATATATATATATATATAATAT
>NW_007248209.1:1827-4091 GCF_000164805.1 Carlito syrichta
TTTTCACTACATTTTGGTAGGGAAAAAAGAGGTTTGGTGTAAGAAAAGGAGCAATCCAGTGATGGAGTTTCAAGACATATAATAGGAAAGAAAGAAAGAGATACATCTAGATATATAGATATGGGTACATATAACTATACATATAAATGTAGATCAATCATAGTCCAGATGTAATGTCAAAGCATTTGTAGAAAATATTACAGAAAGTGCATTTCTTATTGGAAAAAAAGTTCATCGTGAAGTACAAAGTTCTTTAAACTGTTAAAGAGAACACCAGTCAGGACAGAGTTAGGAAAACACAAATGTGAACTGCCTCCAAGATGTGGAAGCACTATGTACTAGATGCACCATATAGCAAATGATTTAAGTATTGAAATTGCATATAAGAATGTAACATAATTGTGAGCATAAAATATGTATTCTAAATAGAATGTCATTTACCAAGATTTTGACATTGAATGATACTTTTTTCTATCTTGAAATGTCAATGTGATAAAATTATGATGTTCAGAATTTGAGAGTATAAGGTGGCAAATTTTTCTCCTGTTATTTGGTCATATAGATAAGAACTTTTTTTCTTTTTAAAAGAATAGATATTTATTTAATGTAGGTTTACATGACATAGGGGCCTTCATTGGGAAATAAGGACTGAAAGAGGCAGGTGAGCTTGTGTATTTTTAATGCTTAGGCTTGAAGAAGTGGATAGTCATGGAGAGAAGTATGATTGGACAAAGGGTGTATGATCAAATGGTAATAAACTCAGGTGGGACTTGGCAAGCCCTATTTGTTCAGATTCTTCTCTGTGTCCCTGTGTCTTCAGATAAGGATCGTATATACATATAAAACACATTTTTCTGCTTCTTGGTGAGTAACAACACAAACACATGCACATACACATGCACACATGCATACATCCCTATGACCTTTCTTGGCAAAGTCACCATTTAAAATGTCATCTCTGGCTGGACTCGGTGGCTCAGCCTGTAATCCCAGCACTGTGGGAGGCTGAAGCAAGTGGATTGCCTCAGCCTGTGGGTCCAAGATCAGTTGGGGCAACTTGGCACTGTGAGAACTTGTCTCTACAGTAAAAAATAAATAAATAAATTAGCCAGGTACAATAGCGTATGCCTGTAGTTCTGGTTACTCAGAAGGCTGAGATGGAAGGATCACCAGAGCCAAGCAGGTCGAGGCTGGGGTGGCCATGAGTGTGCCACTGCACTCCTGCCTGGGTGACAGTGAGATTTTAAATAATAATAATAAAAAGCCATCTTCTAAGATCAGCTCTGTGTGTTAGAAATTTAATTTAGCTGCTGATTTTGTGTGGTTCTGGGAAAAGAATAGCTTAAAATATTCTAACTTGCCTCTAACTGAACTTCTAACTCCCATCTATTTATGCTCCTGAACCAAGTTGTTAAACCAGACAGCAGGCACATGAGGACCTGAGAGAAGCTGGAGAACTGTTGTGAGTTTGTCTTCCTCAGGGGTAGAAGAGAGCTTGGAGAGCAGCAAAAGAGTGGATGCGGTGTTTCAAGCCTTGGAGCAAAAACACAAGTTAGAATGAAAAATAAAAGTGGTAGTTAATGCAGGGAGTTTACACAAATCTGAGAATTCAGAAAGAGAAAGAGAAGCAGAGACAATGATTGTGCATTAAGAGAGAAGAAAACTTCTCTGAGTAAAATAAACATGGGAGGTGCACACTGAAAGGACTCACCTGTTTAGGCTGAGAAATGACTCACATCGGGGAAAATTTTGGCCAAATTTCTTAACTATAAAATCAGAGCGAAAAACTTTACAGACTGCTAATCAGAAAAGAGAAGATACTGCAAAGTAATCATTTTGATCAGCATTAGATGTCTCACTGGCAAAATTGAATCAGGAAGATGATGGAATTTCATCTTCAGGTAGAGGAAAAAGAGGCCAGGCACGGTGGCCCATGCGTATAATCCCAGCACTTTTAGAGGCCGAGGTGGGAGGATTGTTTGAGGCCAGGAGTTCCAAAACACCCTTGGCAACATAGTGAGACCCCATCTCTACACAACAAACAAGCAAACAAACACCCAAAACAAAACAATAAGAAAAGGGAAATGGGTTACATCTGAAGTATTTTTAAAAATCCAGCCAATATAATAATTCATATGACAGAATGACAGTAAGGACATTTTGAATATCCAGAGATTATAGATGATAGACTTCCCATATACCATATCCAAGGAAATTATTAAATAAATTATGATAATAAAAATAAGTCAGTACTAAGACTTCAG
>NW_007248210.1:0-2085 GCF_000164805.1 Carlito syrichta
AGACACCCTGAGAATTTTCGGATTGGGGACTAGTGTATCACAGATTCGTTATCATCTAAGCGAGTGGCCATGTAATGTCCTGTATATGAGGACTCCCTTTCCCGAGAACCCTGTTTGGAAACTCTGATTCTTGTTTAGCCCTGAGCAAGATGTCATGTAGATATTGGGATGGAGAAACCGTGTGAAACAGGTTTCTTATTTCTCCTTAGCAAGAGATCATGTAGATTCTGTATATGATGACTGCTAATACCAATGTTGCAGGTTCTAAACCCTGATACTTGTTTAGCCCACAGCAGATGGCCTGTTGATTTTTAGGCCTAAGGACTGCTATAACCCCGATTCTTTGTCTTCCTTGGCAAGGGGTCATGTATTTTCCTGTATATTAGGACTCTCATTACATAGATCCTGCTTCGAAACTATGATTCTTTTTAGCCCTTTCCAAGATGTCCTGTAGATTTTTGGGATTTAGTTCTTGTGTACCCAGATTCCTTATTCTTTATTAGCAAAAGATCATGTAGTTTCCTGTATGTAAGGACTCCATTTCCCCAGATACATGCTAAAAACACCTGATTCGTGTTTAGCCCATAGGAAGACGAACTGAAGTTTTTTTTGTGATAGAGGATATGAGAAAGGCAGATTCCTTATTCTTACTTAGCAAGAGGCAGTGAAGTTTCCTGTAAGTGTGGACTCCCATTACTCAGATTTCTACTTCAAAATCTGAATGGTGGTTACCACTTAGGAAGACGGTCTGTAGTTTTTTGGATTGAGGACTCATGTAAACTAGATTCCTTATACTTCCTAAGCAATATGACATGTAGGTTTCTGTATATGATGATTCCCATTACCCAGGTTTCCGCTTCACTCTGCAGGATGCCGAGACAGTTACTGGTGACCGAGAATTCCAGTTCTTTGGATATCAAGAGAAAGACTAACACAATGTTTGGAAACTGGAATCCTAGATTCTTGGTTCCCCTTCACAAGACCCTCCCTAAAATGTGGAATCTTCAAATCACCACATCCCAATTCTGAACTGCTGGCTCACAAGAATTTTCTGTAGTTTGAGGTCACCTGAATCAAGGGAATTTGTACAAATATGCCTTTTGATTCTGGGAAACATTGTTATGGTAGTAGATGTTCCTAGGACAGAAAAGTATTTGCATGGACAGATCCTTGATTAAAACTAACAAGATGACAAGAAAGTTCCTGTGTATCTTTAATGACAGATTTAGTGTATCCATGGAGAAATTTGCTCTGAAAAATGTAGGGACCCAGAAGCCCAGATTGCTGATTAAACCTTTTCAAGAGGCCCTGTAAATTCAGGTTATTGAGAACTCCTACAACCAGATTTCCTTTGCGTTCTCAGCAAGATGCCCTGATTTTCCCTATTGATGTGGATTCCAAACTCTGTATACAAAAAGACAGATGCATGAGTCGGGCTTGGTGGCTCAGCCTGTAATCCCACGCCTTTGGGAGGCTGAGGTGAGTGAATTGCCTGAGCCCGCGGGTTCGAGACCCGCCTGGGCAGTGAGACCTCATCTCTACAATAAATAAAAAAAAAAATCAGCTGGGTGTGGTGGCGCATGCCTGTAATTCCGGCTACTCGGAAGGCTGAGTCGGAAGGATCGCTGGAGCCCAGCAGGCCGAGGCTGCGGTGGCCGGGAGCGGCCACTGCACTCCAGTCTGGATGATAGAGTGAGACTCCAACTCAAAAAAAAAAAAAAAAAGACAGATGCCCTGAATTTTCCTAGGGACGTGGAATCCATGATTCCTGGTTACCTTTAAAAGTACGTACTAAATAAAATATTTGGCAACAGCGAAACCCTTGTCCCCTTTCAAAATAAAAATTGAAACGGAAGGGGAAGGATTACAGGGATCACCTTAAGACCAGAGTTACATCCATACAGGGCAAGAAGATTCCTTTTGTTCTGAAATCTGACCTTAGTTGCTCCAAGGAATCTATCAGACTTGGAATGTCCGGTACACGTTTAGAACTTTCAAAAGGACCAGAATGTTGCTGGAGTCCTGAAATGAACGATTCATAACATCCACATGATAAATTGCTCCGAAACATTTGGGGAGCTCGAA
>NW_007248210.1:2354-6757 GCF_000164805.1 Carlito syrichta
CTGAATCTTTATTTGTCCTTAGTTGGAGGCCGTGTAGTGTCCTGTATGTGAGGACTCTCTTTCCCTAGACTCCTGTTTCAAATCCCTGATTCTTGTTTAGCCCTTACTAAGGCGTCATGTAGACATTTTGATAGAGGAAGCATGGATAACAGATTTTTTCTTTTCCTTAGCAAGAGGCCACGTAGTTTCCTGTATATGAGGACTGCTATTACCCACATTCATGCTTCAAATCCCTGACTCTTCTTTAGCCGTCAGCAAGATGCCCTGTAGATTTTCAGGACTGAGGACTCGTATAACCCAGATTCCTTATTTTTAGCAACAGTCATGAAGTTGCCTGTATATGAGTACTCCTGTTCACAGATACATGCGTCGAAATCTTCATTCTTGTTTAGATCTTAGAAGACGCCGTATACTTTTTTGGAGATTGAGAAAACATGTCAACAGCATTACTTATTCTTACTTAGGAAAAGTCAGTGCAGTTGCCTGTATATCCGGATTTCATTTCCTAGTTTATGCTTCAAAAACCCAAATTCGTGTTTATCCCTTAGCAAGAAACCCTGAACTTTTATTGGGATGGAGGACACGTGTAAACCACATTCCTTATTCTCCTTTAGCAAGAGACAGTGCAGTTTTCTGTATATGAGGACTCTCATTACTGAAATTCCTGCATCATTCTCAGCAAGACGCCAACATATTTCCTGGTGACCAAAAATTCCAGTTGCTTGGATATCAAGAGAAAGACTCCCATAAAGTTCTTGAGGAATTGGAACCCAAGATTCCTGGTTCCTTTTCAAAAAACACATAAAGATGTGGCGACATAGATGCCCAGATTGCTGATTAAACTTTATCAAGAGACTTTGTTTATTTAGGCGTTAGAGAATTCCAAGAACCGGATTCCCTTTCCGTTCTCAGCAAGGTGCCCTGATTTTCCCTGTCCATGTGGATTCCAAACTCTGTGTAAAAAATGCAGATGCCCAGATGTTTCCTGGAGACGTGGAATCCATGAATCCTGGTTGCATTTTAATAATTCGTACTAAATATTTGGCAACTGCAAAACCTTCGGCCCTTCTCCAAATAAAGTACAAACGGAAATTTAAGGATTACCAAGTTTATCTTAAGACCAACGTTACATCCAAATAGGGCAAGATGATACTTCTTTTTCCGGGAATCTGGCCGTAATTGTCCCGAGGAACCTAAGGGCCTTGTACTATCAGATAACCGATTACAACTCTCAAGAGGACCAGAATGTGCAGATGTCCTCAAATGACTGATTCATAATACTCACAAGACAAATATCTCCGAAACATGAGACGAGTTTGAAGTCTTGATTCTTGTTTATACCGCAGCAAGACTCCCTGAGAATTTTTCGGATTGTGGAATAGTGTATCACACATTCCTTATTCTTCCTTAGTGAGGGGTCGTATAATGTCCTGTATAAGAGGACTCCCTTTCCCCATAATCCTGTTTGGAAAGCCTGATTCTTGTTTTGCCATTAGCAAGATGTCATGTAGATATTGTGATGGATGAACCATGTAAAACAGGTTTCTTATTTCTCTTTAGCTAGAGATCGTGTGGATTCTGTATATCAGGACTGCTATTACCTATGTTCCAGCTTCTACACCCTGATTATTGCTTAGCACTCAGCAGATGGCCTGTTGATTTTTAGGAATGAGGACTGCTATAACACCGATTCTTTTTCTTTCTTGGCAAGGGGCTGTGTACATTCCTGTATATTAGGACTCTCATTAGATACATCCTGCTTCGAAACTCTGATTCTTTTTAGCACTTTCCAATATGTTCTGTAGATTTTTGGGATTGAGGACTCGTGTAACACAGATTCCTTAATCTTTCTTAGCAAAAGGTCATGTAGTTGTCTGTAAATAAGGACTCCATTTCCCAGATTAATGCTCAAAAACACCATGATTCGTGTTTAGCCCATAGCAAGTCGACCTGAAGTTTCTTTTGGGATTGAGGACACGAGTAACGCAGATTCCTTATTCTTACTTAGCAATAGGCAGTGAAGTTTCCTGTATGAGAGGACTCCCATTACCCAGAATTCTACTTCAATAACCTGATTCGTGGTTACCTCTTAGGAAGACGGCCTGTAGTTTTTTGGATTGAGGACTCATATAAGGAAGATTCCTTATACTTCCTTAGCACCATGACGTGTAGTTTCCTGTATATGACGACCTCCATTACCCAGCTTCTTGCTTTACTCTGCAGGATGCTGAGACAGTTCCTGGTGAACGAGAATTCCGGTTTTTTGGATATCAAGAGAAAGATGTCCATAATGTTCTTAGGAATCTGGAATCTAAGATTCCTAGTTCCCCTTCACAAAACCTCCATAAAATGTGGAATCTTCCAACCACAAAATCCCAATTCCTACCTTCCTACACACAAGAATTTTCTGTACTTTGAGGTCACCTGAATCAAGGAATTTTGTACCAAGATACCTTTGATTCTGGGGAATATAATTATGGTCATAGATGTTCCTAGGAAACAAAAGGATTTATTGTGCCAGATCATTGATTACAGCTAACAAGAGGACCTGAAATTTCCTGAGGACTTGTAATGAAAGATTTAGCATATCCACGGAGCAAGTAGCTCTGAAAATGTACGGACCCATATGCCCAGATTGCTGATTACACCTTATCCAGGGCCAGGTAGATTACGGAAAATGAGAACACTTACAACCGGATTTCTGGTGCGTTCACAGTAAGATGCCCTGATTTTTCCTGTCGATGTGGATTCCAAACTCAGTATATCAAAAGACAGATGCTCACAAGTTTTCTAGGGACGTGGATTTCATTATTCCTGGTTACCTTTAAAAATACGTACAAAACATTTGGCAACTGCAAACCATTGTCCCGTCTCAAAATAAAAAGAGACACGGAAGGGGAAGGATTACATGGTTCACCTCAAGACCAGAGTTACATCCAAATAAGGCAAGAAGATTCTTTTTCTCCTGGAATCTGGCCTTAGTTGTTCCCAGGAACCTAACGGTCTTGGAGTGACCAATACCAGTTTACAACTTTTAAGAGGACCAGAATGTTGCTGGAGTCCTGAAATGACCGAATCATAATCTCCGCATACTAAATTGCTCAGAAATATTTGGGGAGATCAAAGCTCTGTTTCTTGTTTGTCCCATAGCAGACACCTTGGGAATTTTTTGGATTGAGGACGCTTACTACAATGACTCTTTATTCGTACTTAGTTGGATGCCATGTAGTGTCCTGTATGTGAGGACTCTCTTTCCCTTGATTCCTGTTTTGAAACCCTGATTCTTGTTTAGCCCTTAGTAAGGCGCCATGTAGATTTTTGATAGAGGAGCCGTGGAAAACAGATTTCTTCTTTTTTCTTAGCAAGAGGCCATGTAATTTCCTGTATATGAGAATTCCTATTAACCACATGCATGCCTCGAATCCCTGATTCTTTTTAGCTGTCAGCAAGATGCCCTGTAGATTTTCAGGACTGAGGACTCATATAACCCAGATTCTTTATTTTTAGAAACAGCCATGCAGTTACCTGTATATTACTATTCCTGTTCACAGATACTGGCGTAGAAAGTTTGATTCTTGTTTAGATCTTAGGAATACACCGTGTACCTTTTTGGGGATTGAGTAAATATGTCACCCACATTACTTATTCTTTCTTAGAAAAGTCAGTGCAGATGCCTGTTTTTGAGGGATTTTCATTTTGCTAGTTCATGCTTTCAAAAATCCAAATGCGTGTTTAGCCCTTAGCAAGACACCCTGAAGTTTTATTTTTAATGGAGGACACGTCTAAACCAGATTCCTTATTCTCCTTTAGCAATAGACAGTGCAGTTTCCTGTATATGAGGACTCCCATTATCCAGATTCCTACTCCCAAAACCTGAATGGTGGTTATCTCTTAGAAAGATGCTCTGTAGGTTTTTGTCATGGACGACTCGTGTAAGCAAGATTCCTTATTCTTCCATAGCAACAGGTCGTGTAGTGTTCTGTATGTGAGGACTCCCAATACTGAAATTCCTGCTTCATTCTCAGCAAGACGCCAAGAAATTTCCTGGTGACCTAGAATTCCAGTTGCTTGGATATCAAGAGAAAGACTCCCATAAAGTTCTTGCGGAATTGGAACTCAAGACTCCTGGTCCCTTTTCAATAGACACACTAAAAATGTGGAGACATAGAAGTTGAGATTGCTGATTAAACCTTATCAAGAGACCTTGTAGATTTAGGCAATTGAGAAGTGCAAGAACCGGATTCCCTTTCCCTTCTCAGCAAGATGCCCTGATTTTCCTGTCCATGTGGATTCCAAAACTCGGTATAAAAAAATGTAGATGCCCAGATATTTCCTAGGGACCTGGATTCCATGATTCCTGGTTACATTTTAATAATTCGTACGAAATATTTGGCATCTGCAAA
>NW_007248211.1:0-8612 GCF_000164805.1 Carlito syrichta
GGGTTTTGCAGTTGCCAAATATTTAGTACAAATTATAAAATGTAACCAAGATCCATGAATTCCAAGTCCCTACGAAAAATATGGGCATCCTCATTTTTGTACACAGAGTTTTGGAATCCACATGGACAGGGAAATTCAGGGCATCTTGCTGAGAACGGAAAGGGAATTCGGTCCTTGGAGTTGTCAATCGTCTAAATCTTCAAAGTCTCTTGATAAGGTTTAATCAGCAATCTTGGTTTCTGTGTAGCCATATTTTTAGTGTGTCTTTTGAAAAGGGACCGGGAATCTTGGGTTCCAATCCCTCGAGAACTTTATGGGAGTCGTTCTCTTGATATCCAAGCAACTGAATTTCTAGGTCACCTGGAAATATCTTGCCGTCTTGCTGAGAATGTAGCAGGAACTTAAGTAATGGGAGTCCTCATACACAGAACACTACATGACCTTTTGCTACGGAAGAATAAAGAATCTTGGTTACACGAGGCCTCCATCTCAAAAACCTACAGACCATCTTGCCAAGAGATAACCACCATTCAGGTTTTGGGAGTAGGAATCTGGATAATGGGAGTCCTCATATAGGAAAGTGTACTGTCTATTGCTAAAGGAGAATATGGAATCTGGTTTACACGTGTCCTCCATCCCAATAAATCTTCAGGGTTTCTTGCTAAGGTCTAAACACGAATTTGGGTTTTTGAAGCATAAACTAGGGAAATGAAATCCTCATATACAGGCATATGCACTGATTTTTCCTAAGAAAGAATAAAGAATGTGGGTGACATGATTTCTCAAACTCCAAAAATGTGTACAATGTCTTCCTAAGATCTAAACAAGAATCAAGCTTTCGACGCATGTATCTGTGAACAGGAGTACTCATATACAGGTAACTGCATTGCTGATGCTAAAAGTAAGGAATCTGTGTTATATGAGTCCTCTGTTCAGAATATCTACAAGGCCTCTTGCTGAAAACTAAAGAAGAATCAGGGATTCGAGGCATGAATGTGGATAATAGCAATCTTCAAATACAGGAAACTATAGGGCGTCTTGCTAATAAAGGAGAAGAAATCTGTTTTCCACGGGTCCTCTATCAAAAAATCTGCATGACTTCTTACTAATGTCTAAACAAGAATTAGAGTTTTGAAACAGGAATGAAGGGAAAGAGAGTCCTCACATACAAGACACCACATGGCCTCCAAGGAAGTCCGAATAAGGAATCATTGTTGAACGTGCCCTCAATCCAAAGAATTTCCAGGTTGTCTGCTATGGGACAAACAAGAAACAGATCTTCGAGCTCCCCAAATGTTTCAGAGCAATTTAGCATTCGGATATTATGAATCGGTCATTTCAGGACTCCAGAAAAATTCTGGTCCTCTTAAAAGTTGTAAATGGTATTGGGCACTCCAAGTCCGTTAGGTTCCTCAGAACAACTAAGGACAGATTCCAGGACAAAAAGAATCTTCTTGTCATATGTGGATGTAACTCTGGTCTTAAGGTGAACCCTGTAATACTTCCCTTTCTGTGTCTCTTTTTATTTTGAGAAGGGACAAGGTTTTTGCACTTGCCAAATGTTTACTATGTACTTTTAATGGTAACCAGGAATCATGGAATGCAAGAACCTAGGAAACTTCCGGGCATCTGTCTTTTGATATACTGAATTTGGAATCCAAATCGACAGTAAAAATCAGGGCATCTTGCCGAGAATTAAAAGGTCATCTGGTTCTAGGCATTCTCATTTACCGGAATATACAGGGCCTCTTGATAAAGTTTAATCAGCAATCTGGGCTTCTGGGTCCCTATAATTTCAGAGCTACTTGCTCCGTCGATACACTAAATCTGTCATTACAGATCCTCAGGATCTTTCTGGTTCTCTTGTTAGTTGTAATCAAGGATTTGACCCTAGATATCTACGACCATAGTCAAATTCCCCAGAATCAAAAGGTATATTGGTACAAAATTCCTCAATTCATTGTGACCTCACAGTACAGAAAATTCTTGTGGGTGGGCAGCTGGGAATTGGGGTTTTGGGTTTGGAATATTCCACATTTTGTGAAGGTTTGTGAAGGGAAGCCAGGAATCTTGGATTCCAGTTCCCAAAGAAAAATGTGGACGACTTTCACTTATATCAAGAAAAGTGGTATTCTCTGTCACCAGGAACTGTCTTGGCATCCTACAGAGTGAAGCAGGAAGCTGTGTAATGGAGGCCATCAGATACAGGAAACTACACGTCATATTTCTAAGGAACTATAACGAATCATCCTTATATAAGTCCTCAATCCCAAAACCTTCAGGCCGTCTTCCTAAGATGTAACAGCGAATCAAATTTTTGAAGTAGAATTCTGGGTAATGGGAGTCCTCACATAAAGGGAACCTCACTACCTATTGCTAAGTAAGAATAAGGAATCAGCGTTACTCAGGTACCCAATTCCAAAAAAGCTTAAGGTCATCTTGTTATGGGATAAATATGAATCATGGTGTTTTCGAGCATGATCTGGAAATGAGTCTTTATTTACAGGCAACTACATGACCTCTTGCTAAGAACGAATAAGGCATCTGGGTTACATGAGTCCTCAATCGCAAAAATCTACAGAACATCTTGGAAAGTTCTAAATAGAATCAGAGTTTCAAAGCAGGATGTATCTAAGGAGAGTCCTAATATACAGTAAAATACACAGCCCCTTGCCAAGGGTGAAAATGAATCGGGGTTATAGCAGTCCTCAGTCCTTAAAGTCAATAGGCTATCTGCTGTGGGCTAAACAAGAATCAGGGTTTAGAAACTGGAACATAGGTAATAGCAGTCCTCATATGCAGAATTTACATGATCTCTAGCTATGGAGAACTAAGAAACCTCTTTTACACTGTTCCTCTGTCACAATATCTACATGACATCTTGGTAATGGCACAACAAGAATCAGGGTTTCCAAACAGGATTCTGGGGAAACGGTGTCCTCAATACAAGCCATTACACGGCCTCTCGGTAAAGAATAAGGAATTTGTGACACATAAGTCCAGAATCCGAATAATTTTCAGGGTGTCTTGATGCGGTATAAACAAGAATCAAGGCTTCGAGCTCATCTCATGTTTCAGAGATATTTGGCTTGTGGGTATTCTGAATCAGTCATTTCAGGACTCGAGCAACATTCTGGTCCTCTTGAGAGTTGTAATCGAGTATCTGGTAGTACAATACCTTAAATTCCTCGGAACAATTAAGGCCAGACTACCGGGGGAAAAGTATAACATTGCCTATTTGAATGTAAGTTTGGTCTTAAGATGAACTTGCTAATCCTTAAATTTCCATTTGTACTTTATTTGTAGAGGAGCAGAGGACTTTGCAGTTGCCAAATATGCAGTATGTTTTATTAAAATGTAACCAGGATCCATGGATTCCACGTCCCTAGAAAACATCTGGGCATCTGCATTTTTTACACAGAGTTTTGGAATCCACATGGACAGGGAAATTCAGGGAATCTTGCTGAGAACGGAAAGCGAATCCGGATCTTGGAGTTCTCTATCGCCTAAATCTACAAAGTCTCTTGACATGGTTTAATCGGCAATCTGGGCTTCTATGTCGCCATATTTTTAGTGTGTCTTTTGAAAAGGGACCAGGAATCTTGGGTTCCCATTCCTCAAGAACTTTATGGGAGTCTTTCTCTTCATATCCAAGCAACTGGAATTCTAAGTCACCATAAATTATCTTGACGTCATGCTGAGAATGAAGCAGGAATTTCAGTATTGGGAGTCCTCATATACAGAACACTACACGGCCTGTTGCTACGGAAGAATAAGGAATCTTGATTACACGACGCCTCCATCCCACAAACCTACAGACCGTCTTGCTAAGAGATAACCACCATTCAGGTTTTGGGAGTAGGAATCTGGATAATGGGAGTCCTCATATACAGGAAACTGCACTGTGTATTGCTAAAGGAGAATAAGGAATCTGGTTTACACGTGTCCTCCATCTCAATAAAACTTCAGTGTTTCTTGCTAAGGGCTAAACACAAATTTGGGATTTTGAAACATAAACTAGCGAAATGAAATGCTCATATACAGACAAATGCACTGACTTTTCCAAAGAAAGAATAAGGGATGTGGGTGACATGTTTTCTCAATCTCCAAAAAAATATACGGCATCTTCCTAAGATCTAAGCAGGAATCAAGCTTTCGACACATGTATCTGTGAACAGGAGTATTCATATACAAGTAACTGCACGGCTCTTTCTAAAAGTAAGGAATTTGAGTTATATGAGTCCTCAGTCCTGAAAATATACAGGGCAACTTGCTGACGGCTAAAGAAGAATCAGGGATTCGAGGCATTAATGTGGGTAATAGCAAGCTCATCTAAGGAAACTGCATGGCCTCTTGTTAATAAAAGAAGAAATCTGTTTTCCATGGTTCCTCTTTCAAAAAATTTACATGACTTCTTACTAAGTGCTAAACCAGAATCAGGGTTTCAAAACAGGAATCAAGGGAAAGAGAGTCCTCACTTACAGGACACTACATGACCTCCAACTAAATACGAATAAAGAATCATTGATATACGGGCGCTCAATCCAAAAATTTCCCAGGT
This sequence comes from Carlito syrichta, assembly GCF_000164805.1. Classification (NCBI taxonomy): domain Eukaryota; kingdom Metazoa; phylum Chordata; class Mammalia; order Primates; family Tarsiidae; genus Carlito; species Carlito syrichta. The sequence goes on from NW_007248211.1 coordinate 4,562, forward strand.
TATCTGCTATTGGACAAACAAGAAACAGATCTTCGAGCTCCCAAAAGGTTTCAGAACAATTTAACATTCGGATATTATGAATCAGTCATTTCAGGACTCCAGCAACATTCTGGTCATCTTAAAATTGTAAATGGTATTGGGCACTCCAAGTCCGTTAGGTTCCTCAGAACAACTAAGGCCAGATTCCAGGACAAAAAGAATCTTCTTGCCATATTTGGATTTAACTCTGGTCTTAAGGTGAAAATTGTAATCCTTCCTCTTCCGTGTCTCTTTTTATTTTGAGACGGGAGAAAGGTTTAGCACTTGCCAAATGTTTACTACATACTTTTAATGGTAACCAGGAATCATGGAATCCACTAACCTAAGAAACTTCTAGGCATCTGTCTTTTGATATACACAATTTGGAATCCAAATCGACAGGAAAAATCAGGGCATCTTACTGAGAATAAAAAGGAAATCCGGTTCTAGAAGTACTCATTTTCCGGAATCTACAGGGACTCTTGATAATATTTAATCAGCAATCTGGGCTTCTGGGTCCCTACATTTTCAGAGCTACTTGCTCCGTGGATACTCTAAATCTGTCATTACACATCCTCAGGATCTTTCTGTTCCTTTTGTTAGTTGTAATCAAGGATTTGGCCCTAGAAATCCTTTTGTTTCCTGAGACCATCTGCGATCATAATCGAATTCCCCATGATCAAAAGGTATATAGGTACAAAATTCCTCGATTCAGGTGACCTCAAATTACAGAAAATTCTTGTGGGTGGGCAGGTAGGAATTGGGGTTTTGGGTTTGGAATATTCCACATTTTGGGGAGGTTTATTTAAGGGGAACCAGGAATCTTGGATTCCAGTTCCTAAAGAACATTATGGACTTCTTTCTCTTGATATCCAAAAAACTGGAATTCCCGGTCACCAGGAACTGTCTCGGCATCCTGCAGATTGAAACAGGAAGCTGGGTAATGGAGGTCGTCATATACAGGAAACTACACGTCATATTGGTAAGGAAGTATAAGGAATATTACTTATATGAGACCACAATTTCAAAAACTACAGTGAGTCTTCCTAAGACGTAATCACGAATCAGGTTTTTGAAGTAGGAATCTGGGTAATGGGAGTCCTCACATACAGGAAACTTCACTGCCTATTGCTAAGTAAGAATATGGAATCTGCGTTACTTGGTTCCTCAATCCCAAAAAAGCTTAAGGTCATCTTTTTATGGGCTAAACACGAATCATGGTGTTTTCAAGCATGAATCTGGGAAATGGAGACCTTATTTACAGGCAACTACATGAACTTTTGTTAAGAAAGAATAAAGAACCTGGGTTACACGAGTCCTCAATCCCAAAAATCTACAGAGCATCTTGGAAAGTTCTTAGAAGAATCAGAGTTTCGATGCAGGATGTATCTAATGAGAGTACTAATATACAGGGAAATACACTGACCCTTGTCAAGGACACAAAAGAATCGGGGTTATAGCAGTCCTCAGTCCATAAAATCAACAGACCATCTGCTGTGGGCTAAATAATAATCAGGGTTTAGAAGCTGGAACTTAGGTAATAGCAGTCCTTATATGCAGAATCTACATGATCTCTAGCTAAGGAGAACTAAGAAAATTCTTTTACACAGTTCCTCCATCACAATATCTACATGACATCATGCTAATGGAAAAGCAAGAATCAGGGTTTCTAAACAGAATTCTGGCGAATGGGAGTCCTCATATACTGGACATTACACAGCCCCTCAGTAAAGAATAATAAGGAATCTGTGATACACTAGTCCACAATCCAAAAAATTCTCAGGTTGTCTTGCTGCGGTATAATCAAGAATCAAGCCTTCGAGCTCGACTAATATTTCGGAGACATTTGGCTTGTGGGTATTATGAATCAGTCATTTCAGGACCCCAGCATCTTTCTGGTCTTCTTGAGAGTTGTAATCGGGTATCTGGTAGTACAAGTCACTAGGTTCCTCGGGACACTTAAGGAAAGTTTCCCGGAAAAATGTATCATCTTGCCATATTTGTCGGTAACTTTGGTCTTAACATGAACTTGGTAATCCTTAAATTTCAGTTTGAACTTTATTTGTAGAGGGCCCGAGGGTTTTGTAGTTGACAAATATTTACTACATATTTTTAAAATGTAACCAGGATCCATGGATTCCACGTCCCTAGGAAACATCTGGGCATCTACATTTTTGTACACAGAGTTTTGGAATCCACATGGACAGGGAAATTCAGAGCATCTTGCTGAGAACGGAAAGGGAGTCCGTTTCTTGGAGTTCTCAATAGCCTAAATCTACAATGCCTAATGATATGGTATAATCAGCAATCTGGGCTTCGATGTCACCAAACTTTTAGTGTTTATTTTGAAAAGGGACCAGGAATCTTGGGTTCCAAATCCTCAAGAACTTTATGGGAGTCGTTCTCTTAACATCCAAGGACCTGCAATTCTAGGTCACCAGGAAATATCTTGGCGTCTTGCTGAGAATGAAGCAGGAATCTCAGTAATGGGAGTCCTCATATACAGAGCACTACACGACTTGTTGCTACGGAAGGAATCTTGTTTACACGAGGACTCCATCCCAAAAACTACAGACTATCATGCTAAGAGATATCCACCATTCAGGTTGTGGGATTAGGAATCTGGATAATGGGGATCTTCATATACAGGAAACTGCACTGTCTATTGCTGAAGGAGAATAAGGAATCTGGTTTACACGTGTCCTCCATCCCATTAAATATTCAGGGTTTCTTGCTAAGGGCTAAACACGAATTTGGGTTTTTGAAGCATAAACTAGGGAAATGAAATCCTCATATACAGGCAAATGCACTGACTTTTCCTATGAAAGGATATGGAATGTGAGTGACATTTTTTCTATCTCCAGAAAGGTATACGGCGTCTTCCTAAGATCTAATCAAGAATCAAGTTTTCAACGCATGTATCTGTGAACAGGAGCACTCATATACAGGTAACTACACGGCTGTTGCTAAAAAAAAAGGTATCTGGGTTATACGAGTCCTCAGTCCTGAAAATCTACAGGGCGTCTTCCTGATGGCTAAAGAAGAATCAGGGATTCAAGGCATGAAAGTGGGTAATAGCAATCCTCATATAGAGGAAACTACATGGCCTCGTACTAATATAAGAGAAGAAATCTGTTTTCCACGGTTCCTCTATCAAAATATCTGCATGACTTCTTACTAAGGGCTAAACAAGATCAGGGTTTAGAAACAGGAATCATGGGAAAGAAAGTCCTCACATACAGGACACTACATGGCCTCCAACTAATTACGAATAAAGAATCATGGTTGTACGGGCCCTCAATCCAGAAAATTCCCAGGTTGTCTGCTATGGGACAAACAAGAAAGAGGTCTTCAAGCTCCCCAAATGTTTCAGAACAATTTAGCATTCGGATATTATGAATTGGTCATTTCAGGACTCCATCGACATTCTGGTCCTCTTAAAAGTTGTAAATGGTATTGGGCACTCCAAGCCCTTCAGGTTCCTCAGAACATCTAAGGTCAGATTCCAGGACAAAAAGAATCTTCTTGCCATATTTGGATGTAACTCTGCTCTTAAGGTGAACCATGTAATCCTCCCATTCCCTATCTCTTTAATTTTGAGAAGGGACAAGCGTTTAGCGTTTGCCAAATGTTTACTACATACTTTTAATGGTAACCAGGAATCCTGGAATCCACAAATCTAGGAAACATCTGGGCATCTGTCTTTTGATATACTGAATTTGGAATACAAATCGACAGGAAAAATCAGGGCATCTTACTGAGAATTAAAAGGAAATCCGTTTCTAGGGGTTCTCATTTTCCGGAATATACATGGCCTCTTGATAAGGTTTTTTCAGCAATCTGGGCTTCTGGGTTCCTACATTTGCAGAGCTCCTTCCTCCGTTGATAGGCTAAATCTGTCATTACAGATTCTCAGGATCTTTCTGGTCCTCTTGTTAGTTGTAATCTAGGATTTAGCCCTAGAAATCCTTTTTTTTTCTGGGACATCTTTGACCATAATCATGTTCCCCAGAGTCAAAAGGTATATTGGTAC
>NW_007248212.1:0-614 GCF_000164805.1 Carlito syrichta
TACTCAGATCTTGAACAAAGAATATTTAAACCTAGTTCTGTTTGACCCCAAAGAACAGAAAGTTAATCATTTTTATAAATAGTAAAATCTGGTCTTGTGCGTGGGTCAAGACATCAGAAGATTAGAGTTGTAGTTCATATCAATAGCCAAGCTAGAAACTCAATGAGTATAAGCTCAAAGTAATCCTGTGAACAAAGCCACAGGACAATTAAAGTAAACTTGTGGATCATAAACTAGATTAAACAGTTCCCCTGATTTGAAACTAATGGCTTCCCAAAAGGTCTTGCATGATCTGGTCTCAGGGTCTCTCACCGATATCACCTTCTGCGACTCTGCCTCTGGTCACCATGCTGAGTCACAGGACTGTGTTTTGTTTGTTGGACAGGATGAGCTTTTTCTAACCTCAGGGCCCTTGCACATGCTTTTTTCTCCACCACAAAAGTCCTTTCCCCTGTTCTTCTAGTATGGCTTCTTGTCACAAAACTCTTCATTGAAAGGCCTTGGAAGAGGCCTATTTGTGGGATCTAAGCTAGTTATTTTCTTTTCTTCCATCGTGTCTCTTCATACAACAAGCCTATGCTGGGTGTCAGCTGTGCTTCAGATCCTGGGAGTAA
>NW_007248212.1:1256-7145 GCF_000164805.1 Carlito syrichta
CTGTAGGCTCTCCGACACTCAAGTGACTATATGTCCAAATTTGCCTGCAATGTCCTGGTATATACCTATAGTCACAGCATAATTATTAATAATGGTCACTTCACTGCCCAAAGTGTCCCAATTTGAATGGTAAATTATTTGGTGACTCTATATGGGTAGAATCTTACCCAAGAGGCTGTTATAAGAAGCTTCTTTGTGGGGCATAAAAAGGTAGCCCTATTTGAAAGACATGAAATGGCAATCTGCCTATCAGGTCCAGAACTTCTGCCATGGGATTTTTGTGCCCTCACTATAAAAAAGTTGCTTCTTACATTCTACGGATTCCAGTTCCTTCTTCCTCCTCACCCCTCCTCTGACAGACTTACCATAACAATTCACACCTTTACTTAGGTCTGTGCTGTTTAATACAGTTGCCAATAGGATCATGTGGCTATTGGAATTCAAGTCTACATTAATCAAAATTAAATCCAAATTCAGTGTTTGAGTCTTAGCAACCACATTTCAAGTGCCCACTAATCACAGATGACTGATGCACACTGTCTTAGATGGCGAATTGGAGAACATCTCATCGTTGTGGGACTTTTTTCATCAGACGTTGCTTGCCTAAATTGCGTTTCTGTGTTTTTTGCCTACTTGGATTTGTAGTCAGCATTTTTTGCAGTTATGATTTGGGAGAAGTCAGAAAATTAAAAACAATGTTCATAAATTGCTGTAGAGATCATCTAATACAATCTTTTCCTGTAACAAATCAATCAATTGATAGATAAATAATTTGTTTATATTCACTTTAGGTGACTAAGGTCAGTTGGCTAGGTCCCAGAAAATGTTGGCTAGTGTGAGTACCCAAATTTGTTAAGTAACCCTAATTAACTGCTTGCTGCCAAAGTGTCCATCCGCAAAATGGGAATTATTACCATAGCCTTTCCTCAGAATGACACTGAAGCAGTCTTTCAGCATATGCAAGGCAGCTGCTGAGTCAGCACTGTCTCATGTCGTTAAAAGGTGCACAGGTTCTACAGGCTGCTAAGGGCTCTTTACTGGAATTCATTATGAATATATTAGCAAAACTGATTCAAAAAGAAGTTAAATCAAAACAGCTGTCAGCATGATTCGGTCCAAAGACAACTTGTCTATTCTACTTTGCTATTAAGCTGACACTAGGTTCCCTTAATGAGAGATTTCCCATTTCTAATGGGTGTGAAATGGCTAGCACTGGGGAAGCTTTGAAGAACCTGTACATGGTGCTGCTTTCAGCACTTCAGGTCTACTTGACATCTTCAAAGAAAATGGGAAACCTGTCTGTCCATCTGGTCCTTATGACTGACGCTCTGGCCCTCTTCAGAAGGAGAATCCTTTGGTTCAACACTACTTTTCTTCTCAGGGCATGTCCTTTGTTCTCCCATTGCTCTGGGAAGATACTTTGAAATACACGTGTAGTGCATGAAAATGGTGCACAACACCCTCGATTGATCACTGGTTGGACTTGACTTTCACTTTGATGAATGTGTGAGAGCAGCTTGAACGGATGTCTACAGGCAGGGGGAAAATTACGAGCATGTTGTGGTTATGGACTCGGTTGTTCTGTACTTACTATGCGCCAAGCAGTGTATTGGCTTATACAAACCCTTTGAGGTCATTGTCATCCTCTTGTAGAAGCGAAGAAATGGAGGCTTAGTGGGAGGAAGCAGATGTCTCTGGATGTATAAAAGGGAGTCAGGATTCTGACCCGAGTAGTTTGGCTTAGAGCCCCCACTCTACCTACCGTATTGCTTTGTTTTACTTGCATGGTTAAAGCATGCTTGTGGAGCTACTTTCTCATTTGATGCCACGGCCACCCTGCTAGGTGGAACAGCAGGTGCCTGCCTCGCTTGGATGGAGCCACCAAGCGCAGCAGCAACTCGCCCAAGGTCAAGCAGCAAATGTGAACGTCTGAGGCTTGTGGATACACTTGGCCTGGTAGACACTAAGACTGCCAAGGCATCAAAACAGACGGAAATCACTGTGAAAGATGACACCTTCTGTCCACCCAGCGTGATCCCCAACGCAGCAGAGACTCTTGTCTTGCCAGCACCCCTGTGCAATGTAGTCCCTGGCATTCTACGGATTCCATTTCCTTCTTCCTCCTCACCAGTCCTCTGACAGACGTACCCTAGCAATTCACATCTTTGCTTAGGTCTGTGCTGTTTAATACAGGAGTTAGTAGGAGCATGTGGCTATTTAAATTCAGGTCTCTTACAGACGTGAAGAAATGGAGGCTCAGAGAGAGGAAGCAAATGTCCCTGTTTGTACAAAAGGGAGTCAAGGTTCTAACCCCAGTTATTTGGCTCAGAGCCCTCATTCTATCTATCAACCATATTATTTTGCTTTATTTGGACAGTTAAAAATGTGTTTTCCGTCTGTCTTCCGCCCGTTTAATGGAGTCGCAGGAGCTCTTGCACTGCTGTGTTCCGGAATGGCATGTCGTCTGACTTTCTGGAAAAATAGACACGTTTAAATGCCAAAAAGCATCTGGGGGAATTCAGAGACCAGTGATTAAAAACACACGCCGAGGCCCCCAGGCATGCCAGTTTTAGGAATTCTGGGATGCAAGATTAGTGTCAAAATTGAGGCTCGAGACTTGGTTGGCCTGCAGAAAGGAAGTTTCTTCTACCCAGCTGCGTAAACCACTGTATTGACGGTGTCAGAAAAATGAAGTTCTTTTTTGGATGGGGGCTATGAAAAAGACAGGACTAAGAGCAAAACTAGAAATGCATTAGCTTTGTCGTGTGGGGTCTGTGACAGCATCAGTTTTGGGCACCAGAACAGACTCTTCTGTTCACAGGGGTAGAGCACTTGACAGCTATATGGAGCTCCCCCATAAAACGGTGATTGCCTCTTGATTCCTACCCTGTGTATCACATCGTTCATAAGTTGATTTACACATCCCATAATATTGAACATCAATTCTGATCAGTCCTTCAGACTTCTTAACAGTTATATGATTCCCTTCGACAGAGCTTGGGGGAAGCTTTCTCCTCATGGCAGAGGCTGGGAGGGTGATGGGGGGTGGGATGGCTCAGAGAAAGTCTGTGGAGACTTGGCTGACAGATTTGGTGACCACCGAGCCCAGCAAGTGGGTTATACCTGACAGACACGCTGTGATGACATGTAACACTGTCACTGCTTTAGTCTTGACAGTTTTGGAGAAAGATATTGAATGCTATGCCAAGAGTATTGCTGCAGTGATATTTGGATTGCAGGGCCTGTGGACTGTGAACTTGCGCTCATCAAGGATGAGAGTAAATTTTTAAAAGCTGTTAGCCGTGTCAACTCTCAGGTAACCAACTTGCAGTATATCTCACATCGTGGTGCATAAAATCACACAGGGCATATGCAGGAAGTCAGGCCAGCGCAAGCTCTCAGGGACGTTTGATTTAAAGCCAAAGGTTTGGGACTCTGTTTCAGACTTAGGTTCCCTGTACCGTTCGTGTGTTACATCATTCAATCATTCATTCGTTCATCTGTTCATATAAAAATTGCTGATAAATCTGTAATGAAAGGGAGCCCACCTTTATTAGTTTGTCACGGCAAATAGATGCCATTTGACAGGGATTCATCAATGTGCAATATTCAGTATCCTATCTGCTCAGAGGAGCAGGAAATGTAGCCTTATCCTTTGAGGACGCTCTTCTCAGAATAGGTACAAGAACTCCGGGATGCTGACTGAATCCAGATGGCGAGTTCAGGTTCTGTCTTTCTGACCAAAGGCCTATTCTCCACCGTGCAGGCATCTGATGCCTAGTGCTCCTGAAAAGGCTGATTCCTGTGAGATCCAGCCCACATGCATGGAGGGGAGACTGATGTGTGACCTCGTGGGAAAGAGACAGAAGAAAAGTCTCTCTAGTGATGCTTAGGTGCACCATGCCAACGCTGTCTTGGTCGAAGAATAGTTTCTCTGGCCAGATTGTGAAATTATCTTAGCACAATACCTGAGATTATAAATACGTATGTTACTAGAAAACATGGTTTGGAGAGGGTTTGGGGTTAGCCATTTGGCAAATTCGGAAGCACCGTCGACCATGCTCTCGATGGTCATTTTTATCTCAAGAAACGTGTTAAATTTTTCCTGCCAGTTGGCCTTGATCAGAGACATCCTAGGTCTTCCCCCTCATGTTTTGATATTTCAGTGCCTTTTAACCTCAGGGAAAAGCCGTCAAGTCCTTGATATTTTACCTTTCAGAAGACCTCTCTGCTTTTATGCATATTCGCAGTGCTTCTAGCAAACATCAAGCTGTATATTTCAGTTATTACAGGAAATGGATGAATGCTCTATCAACCAACAGAGCTGGATTGTACCTTCCCCTTCAAAATGAAGGTCAGAGAAGTCCTGTGCACTGGGCACTCACCTGCATCTACTGTGTGCTGCAAATTCTGTTAGTCCCAGGAGTTGGCAAACTAGATAAAGTCGTGTTGGAACACAACCACGTCTGTTCCTTTACTACCGTATATGACTGCTTTCACGCTACAGTGGCAGAGTTGCATAGTTACTACAGAGCCCATGAGACCCTCAAAGCCTAAAATATTTGCTATCTGGCCCTTTTCAGAAAAGGGTCCCGTTAGGGTCTGGGAGTTCAGAAACAGAAACATGCTGTTGCTGTCCTCAAGAGGGAGCCAAAGTCATAAGAGTACAACCAAGCTAAGTACCTTGAGCGCTGGGAGGGTAGAACCAGGAGGGGTGGTTCTGCCTCAAGGGCCCAGGAAAGGTTCCTGAGGAAGTCCCACCTAACCTGGTTCTTGAATTAAGACTCAGCTTTCCACACATGGGGAACGTGAAGGAGAGGGAGAGGGGCATCAGGCAGTGGGGACAGCTTGTGCGAAGGCAGGAATGACCCCTGCCTTCTGGGGAAGCTCGGGGTGGCTGGACCGTGGGTGAGGAGACCGAGGAAGCTAGATGGAAGCTGACGGTTGTCCGAACCAGCAGCCGGTATTGGCAGAGAGCCCTGTGAGCTGCACGTGGGCTTTTGGTGGACCCTGGTGAGGAGGGACTTCAGCCAAGAAGTGACTTTATGAGGTCCATTTGTTGGAAAGACCGCAGTCTCTGCTGGATTGGAGGGGAGACATCCAAAGGTCTACTTAAAGCTCGCACATCCTCTCGTGTCCAATGGCACTCGGTTTCCTCCTTCACATTAGTTCTCCATGTGTCCTACACGGATGCCCTGTCCTGGTTGTAAATACTTTCTTTCCTACCAGGTGTGATGGTTGATTTTATGTGGCAACTTAACTAGGCCATGGGGCACTCAGTTAAACACTGTTTCTGCATGTGTGTTTGGGAGTGCTTCCAGGTGAGATCTGCGTTTGGATCAGTGAACTATGTAAAGCAAAGGGCCCTCCTGTAGGGAACCAGCCATGGAGGCCTTTCTGCTGACAAAGTCCAGGGGGCTGAAGACCCCGGGTCACAAAGCGAACCTGGGCAGCTGAGACCCTTGCTTCTTCTACTTTTGTTATTGGTGCAGCCAAAAAGTTCTGTACAGTCTGAGGATGGAAAGCAAAATTCCATTCATGCCTCCACTACCCCTTGCCTTTACTTCCCTTTGTTAAGGAGGCTTGTGATTCTGGTGACTTGAGCCCAAGAGGCCTTTTGTTTTACAAACATTAAAACTCATTCTTCCTGGCAGGAAATAATTAACGCAGATTGTAAACACCAGGTGTGAAGTTAGGGAAAACTAGTCAGGCCAACTTGCAGCTAAGAAACCTTGAAAATATTGCTTTACTCCAGCTAGTTGCAAATTGCTGTGTAAAGGTCACAGGTGTGACTTGTTAATTATGTGATAATTATAGTGCTTAGAACTTGGTAGTGATTTATAATGCAATAGTTATAGGAATAAGTAAGTTTTGTCTGGACATTATGAA
>NW_007248213.1:0-965 GCF_000164805.1 Carlito syrichta
CGACCTCCTGGGCTCAAGCAAAAATCCGTGCTGGGAGGAGCAGCGGCTCATGCCTGTAACCCAGCACTTTGGGAGTCCGAGGCAGGAGGATTGCTTGAGCCCAGGAGTTCAAGACCAGCCCGAGCAACAGAGCGAGACATCGTCTCCACAAAAAAGTCACAAAATTAACTGGGTGCGGTGGTGGTCACTTGTAGTCTGAGCCATTCAGTAGGCTGACGCAGAAGGGTCGTTTGAGCCCAAGAGGTTGAGGCTGCAGTAAGCTGGGTCGTGCCAGTGCACTCCAGTCCAGGCGACAGTGGGATCTCGGCTAAAAAACAAATGTGTTTTCATCCTTATTGATGGCTTTTTAATTGCAAAAGTGATAAATGCTTAATAAAACATTTAATCCACATGGAGGTCATTAAAGTACAAGTATCCCTCCATCCGTTCTTCCTCACCCCAGTCTCTCTAAAAAAACAGCCATTGCTATCAATTTAATGACTGGGTGTGGTGGCTCATGCCTGTAATACCAGCACATTGAGAAGCCAAGGCAGTATATTTGTTTGAATCTAGGAGTTTGAAACTAGCCTGGGAAACAGAGTGAGACCCTGAATCTACAAAATTTAAAAATAAAAAATTAGCTGGGCGTCGCGGAAGAAGGATCACCTGAGCCAAGCAGGGAGAGGCTGTGGTGCCTGGGATCATGCCAATGCACTCCAGCAAGGGCAACAGAGTGAGTCTCTAAATCAGAAAAACAAAAACAAAAACAAACAGTAAAAAACCAAAATAATAATAAAAATCCCGATGTGTGTCTTTTTTCTGTAAACACTATAGTAGCTGACATCTGTTGAATATCTCATCTCTTGGTGTCTTCCCAGTTCTATGAGAAAGAAATGTTTCATTTGTGGAATGAGAGACTCAGTAGGGTGTCTCTAGGCTCATAGGGAGCAACAGGGTTTGGGTCTGGACCCTTTGTGTTTGTCCAC
>NW_007248213.1:1625-3062 GCF_000164805.1 Carlito syrichta
GGGCTGTTGGATTCTGGGACCCGCTCAGTAGAGGAGTGTGCCTCAGGGTGGGGCCCCGCAACTTGGATCCCAAGCCCCTTGCTAGATCCTCGTCTTCTCCATGTCTGCCCCGCGAAAGTACCCACCTCTCCAACACGGGTGGGGCTCTCTGTCATCAGCAGGGTGCCAAGCCAGCTGGACCTCGTGATTCCTACCCTAGCCTCTCCCAGAGCATGTGGGACCCCTGGAAGGGATGGACTGTGAGCTGGCATGGGGTGTGGCTGTGGGGTCGCTTCTTGCCCATCACCCTGACAGACTCCACAGACACATTTAGCTTCATTAATTAATTACCTAAGAAAAGAGGTAATTAAAGTACAAGTAAGTACCAGCATGCGGTGGGTGCTCCTAGGCTGAGGACTCTTGCCCGGGGCCAGGCAGACCATGTGCCCTGGGGCTGAGGACCTGAGATGGTTATACTTGGGGAAAGGGAGGCTGAAACCGAGAGGGCCACCTGTCTTTCTCCCTGGGCGTTGGGTCTATCTTGAGATTTTCTGTTTATTTGTGCTTAGCCGTATGTGAATGTCGGCTCTGAAAAGTGTATGTGGGTGTATGTTCATGTGTGCGTGTATGTGTGTGTTTGTGTGTGTGTGTGTCTTGTTCACTGTGTTTCATAGACGAGTGTGCTTGGGTTTTGGGTCCGGGGTGTTTTGTAACACGTAGGTCTGCATTTGCATCCGGGGGTGGGAGTGGAATGTGTGTGCTTGTGGTGGGACTCTGGGTGTGTGTTTCTGTGCTTGGGTTGCAAGTGGGGGGGGGGAGAGGAGGGAAGGTGTGATTGTGGGAAGTTGAGGATATGTGGCTGCATTTTGGCTGTGAGGATGGGAGGTGTTCGATCGTGAGGTGTGTGTCTGGCTGTGTGTGGGTGCACTTGTGATGTGCATGTGTGTGACTGAAACATGGATTCTAGAGTGATGGTGTAGGAGTGCTACTGCATGTGTGAGTTTAAGGGTGCCTGTGTGTTGAGCGTGAGGAGATTTTGGCACTAGAACAACTGGGGACATGGAGGTGGCCCAGGCTCGGGGGAGGCTGGTCTGTCCCTCTCCTCCACCCAGCCTCCAGCCCTCTGGATTTTGGGGTGAGGAAGGCCCGCTGGGCAGACAGGCCGCTGCCCACATCCTCAGACCCCACTGATCACCCACTTCTCCATCTTCTTCCACCACTCTCCCCCTTCACCAACCCCCCCCACAGCAGGGTGGACCCTCCAACCTTCTGTCCCTCCTCCTGGCCCATCCTGCACCCCCAAGACCCCTGCTCCAGGCTCTGGTCCTGAGATGGTGGGTGGAGGTCGGGCCAGCTTACCAGCCACTCTGCCAAGGGTCTAACCCAGCCTAGCCTAAGCAATAAGCAGAGTGCTGAACAGTTCGGCAGTCCTGAACAGGTAGTCAAACACTGGGTTGA
>NW_007248214.1:0-1092 GCF_000164805.1 Carlito syrichta
CCACGCCTGGCTAATTTTTTGATTTATTGTAGAGATGAGGTCTCTCCAAGTTGCCCAGGCGGGTCTCGAACCTGCGGGCTCAGGCAATCCACTCACGTCAGCCTCCCAAGGCGCGGGATTACAGGCTGAGCCACCGAGCCCGGCTGGGGGTGCTCTTTCTAATGGAGTGGCTGCAAGTGGTTTCTCCACGGAGAGTGGTGGGGGCAGAGACCTGAGGATGCGAAGGCAGACAGCAGATGGGACCCAAGCAGCAGCAGGGAAGGGCACTTCAGGAGGAAGAACCTGCATGGGCAAAGGATTGCTATGTCTCTAGCGCAGCCCGAGGCCAGGGCGAATGAGAGGGAGGCTGGCGGCAGAGGAGAGCTGGGGGAGGGTGTGACCTTCACCCACCTGCTGCCATGCAGAGAGGGTGGCCTGCCCCCATGTGGGAAGACGGAGCTTGCCAGGACTAGTCCTCGGCTGGAGCGCCTCCTTCCTTGCAACTCACGCATGCCTCACACCCCAAGAGGCTGGGACAAAGAGATGCACCCTAGAGTCCTGTTCCCTTTGGTGAGACCTTGCCTAGCTTGGACACCAGCAACATCCTTCAGTGCTTCAAGGGCTCTGTTTGCAACCCCAGGGTAGGCTCTGGGCAGACACCCAGCCTGCGAAGCCCTGGAAGAGAAAAGGACACTTTTGACAGTTTTGCTACATATCTTCCTTCTACCAGAAGGAGAGGTCTTGATTCTGAAAACTTGGAAATACAAAGAAAAAAGTGCCCGTAATTCTACTTGACAGTTGGTATTTGTGTGCTTTCCTACGTGTACGGATGGGCACAAATATATTCACATGGTGCTTTGGTTGTCTGTTTTAATCTATAGAAGCTGGGGTTCCTGCCCTTCAAAGTAGCATTGTTTTTGTTTTTTCTTTTTTATTTGTTTCTGCTTTTGTTTTGCAAAATAGAGCATTGGGAAACAGAGTCCTAGCTGGGCCTTTGTAATCCCCCTGGACCTTGGTTTGCAAGCTGTTGATGGATTTGTCTGCACACAGACACCTGCCTTGGGGAGGGGTGAAAACATACCCCTACCTCTACTTCCCTAGATGCAAAATGAG
>NW_007248214.1:1337-4500 GCF_000164805.1 Carlito syrichta
TGATACTAACTGAGGCCTTTAGATTATTTTGATAAATTTACAGTAAGTTTTGAAATAAGAAAGTGAATCCTTTCACTTTGTTTCTGTTTTTTCAATATTTTTTGGCAACTTAGGGGCCCTTGCAATTTATACGAAATTGAGGATCAGCCTTTCCAATTGTCCAAAAAATTCACTGGGATTTAGCTAGAGATTGCACTGAATAACATATTGCTTGGGGTGATGCTGCCATCATAACAATGCTATGTCTTCTATTCAATGAACATGGGATGTCTTTCTATTTAACTTGGTCTTCTAAAATGTCTTTAAACAATGTCTTATAGTTTTCACTGTACAAGTCTTTTACATCCCTAGTTAAGTTTATTCCTAGGCATTACATTCTTTAAAATATAATTTTAAATGGAATTATTTATTAATTTGTTTTCACATTGTTCACTGCTGGTTTTAAAAGTTACAACTGATTTTTATGTGTTGACCTCCTATCCTGCAACTTTGGTGAATTTCTTTATTAGCTTTAGTAGTTATTTTGGGGATTCTTGGAGATTTTCAATCATATCATTAACTGTGCACAGTGGCTCACACCTGTAACCCCACAACTCAGGAGACTGAGGCAGGTAATTTTGCTTTAGCGCAGGAATCTGAGACCAGCCTAGGCAACATTGCAAGAGCTCATCTCTGCCAAAAAAAAAAAAAAAATAACCAGGTGTGGTGGCATGTACCTGTAATTCTGGCTACTCAAGAGATTGAGGCAAGAGGATCAACCAAGTCCAGGAGGTAGAGGCTGCAGTGAGGCATGATCATGCCACTGCACTCCAACCTCAGGGCAACAGAGTGAGACCCTGACTCAAAAATACAGAAAATAAAATCATGTCATTATCAAATGGAGACAGTTTCACCTCATCCTCTCCCATCTGAAGGCCTTTTATGTCTTCATTTTGTCTGATTGCTCTAGGACTTTCAGTGCAATGTTGAATAGAAGTGGTGAAAGTGGATGCCCTTGTCTTGCTCCTGATCTTGGCCTTCAGTCTTTCACCATTAAGTATGATGTTAGCTGCAAGCTTTTTTAATGAGTGCCTGTATCATGTTAAGGGATTTTTTTAATTACTTGTTTGCGGAGTGTTTTTGTCATAAAATGGTATTGAATTTTGGCAGGTTTTCTCTCTGTGTCTATTGACAGGTATGTGAAGTTTCTCTTCTTTCATTTTCATTAATGTGGTTTGTTATGCTGATTTATCTTCTTGTGTTGAGCTACACTTGCATTCTTGGAATAAACCTCACTTGATCATGGTGTCTGATCCTTTTAATGTGCTGTTGGATTTTGTTGCTGGTATTTTGTTTTGTTTTGAGAATTTTATGTCTCTTTTCAAGTATAAAATACATTGGCCTTTAGTTTTCTTGAGGTACGTTTCTCCTACTTTGGTATCACAGCCTCATAAAATGTGTTAGAAAGTTTGAACTGAATTGTGTCCACCAAATAATCATATGTTGAAGCCCTAAACCCCCAATGTGACTTTATTTGGAGATAGGACCTTTAAGAAGGCAATTAATGTTAAATGAGGTCATAAAGGATAACGCTCCAATCCAATAGGACTAGTGTCCTTATTTTTAAAAAGAACAAGACACTGAAGACCTCTCTTTCCCTCCCATCTTCCCTCCCTCCCTCTCTTCCTTCTTTCTCTCCACACATACACAGAGCAAAGGTCATATTAGGACATGACAAGAAGGCAATCACCTACAAGCCAGAAAGAGAGGCCTTCCCAGAAAACAATCCTGCTGGGATTTTGATTTTAGACTCCCAGCCTCCAGAACTGTGAGAAATAATTTTATGTTGTTGAGACCACCCAATCTATAGTGTCATGTTATAGCAGTCCAAGACGATGAGTACAGAAGTGTTCTCTCCTCTTTCACTTTTTAGAATAGTTTGAGTGGGGTTGATGTTAATTTTTCTATAAATTTTTAGTAGAAACTACCAGTAAAATAATGTGTTCCCGGACTTTTCTCTTTGAGTTTTGATTTACTCTTTACTCGTTATAGGTCTGCTGAGATTTCTATTTCATCTTGAGTCAGTTTTGGTAATTTGTGTATTTGTAGGAATGTGCCTATTTCATCTAGATTATCAAATTACTTGGTATGCAATGTTCTTGATATTCTCTTATAATGCTTTAGTTTCTGTAATGTCCGTAGTAATTTCTTACTTTAATTTCTGATTTAATTATTTAAGTCTTCTTTCTTATTTTCTGAGTCTAGATAAAGGTTTGTCAATTTTATAATCTTTCTGAAGAAACAACTATGGAGTTTGTTGGCTTTCTCTATTTTTTCTATTTTATCTGTGATATAATTTTTATTATTTCCTTCCTTCTGCTGACTTTTGATTTGTTTTGTTTTTGTTATCGCTTAAGATGTGAAGTGAGGTTGGTAATTTGATATCTTTCCTTTTTGTAGAGATAAGGTCTTGCTATGCCAGAGATTCATCAGACAGAACAAAATACACCTTATTTTGGAGAACAAGGTTGCTTGCCCAAATTGGCACCAGTAAGGCACACAAGGAACGCAGACCATCTTTCCTACAGTCACCTGCCTCAATTCTGGATGGAACAGGGTACCTACTACGTGAAATACCAAAATTTACCAGACTGTTTCTTCAAGAACTCCCCTTGCTGCTGCAAGTATTTGACCAGACTCTGGAGTTCCAAAATCATCAATTCTGACAGTTTTTGCAAGCACAGTAGTTGGTGGAGGGACCGATTCCTGGACTTTCTTACTCTGCCACCTTCTATGACCTGTATCTGGTTGCTTATCTACCATTTTGTGGACCACTCTTCATTTTGTCTATGGTTATTATTATACTCAGGTTTTCTCTTTCTAAAGAGAGAGCAATTACTGGTCACTTATAATCATTTGGAGATCATCTGTGGAGTTGCATTCAGCAATTTCTTAACCCCTTTTCAATCTCTTCCACATCGAAGATACTGCCTGTCTCATTTCCAAACCCCGGTGTCTTCTCCTTCCTTTCCACCATGAAGGTGAAAAACTTGGGTCATCAGGTTTGACATACAAGGAAAAGTCTTTTTTGTTTCTAGCTATAGTGAAATTTACAAAGTTTTGCAGACTCCTTTTATTAATGAGTGAATCCAATCTTATCCTTGAGTCAACCACATGCCACTTG
>NW_007248215.1:0-3280 GCF_000164805.1 Carlito syrichta
AAGAAATGCTTGGCAGAAATTTCCCTTTAAAAATTGAATCTTAATTCTTTAATTTGATTTTTTTTACCAGTCTCACTCTGTTGCTGTGACTGGAGAGCAGTGGCATGCTCATGGCCACCATAGCCTGGGTCTGATTGGCTCAGGTGATCCTTTTACCTCAGTCATTTCTGTAGCTGGAACTACAGGATTTAGCCTACAAAAGTAGCTGTAAATACAAGCATGCACCACCATTTCCACCTAGTTTTTTATTCATTGTAGGGCTGAGGTCTCGTCAATTTCCTCAGGCTGGTCTCAAACACCTGGGCTCAAGAAATCTTCTTTCCTCTGATTGCCAAAGTGCTGAGATGACAAGTGTGAGCCAACTCACCTAGTTAAAGCAGAAATTAAAAAAAAAAACAAGAAGGCCAGGCATAGCGGTCCATGCCTGTCATCCCAGCACTTTGGGAGGCCAAGGTAAGAGGACTGCCTGAGTCCAGGTGTTCGAGATGAGTTTGGGCAATTTGGTGAGACCTCATCTCTATAATAGAAATTAAAATATTACCCGGGAATGGTGGTGCACACCTGTAATTACAAGCACTTGGAGGGTGAGACGGAAGATGACCTGAGCCCAATAGGTCCAGGCTGTGATTGGCTTGAGTGTGCCACTGCATTACAGCCTGAGCAACAGAGTGAGAAACCAACTCAGAGAAAGAAAGAAAGAATGAAAGAAAGAAAGAGAGAGAGAGAGAAAGAAAGATTTAACTGAAAGTTACATCAAAAAATTGCATCCTAATTCTTTAATTTTTTTTTGCCAGTCTCACTCTGTTGGCCACACATGAGAGCAGTGGCATGCTCATGGCCACAACAAACTCGGTCTGCTTGGCTCAGGCAAATCTTCTGTCTCAGTCTTCCCAGGAACTGGAACTACAGGCTTTGGCCTACAACATAACTGGAAATACAGGCATGCACCACCAGCCCGGCTAGTCATTTTATTTATTTTAGAGCAGAGGTCTTGCCTAATTTCCGAGGCTGAGCCCAGGGCTCAGGCAATCTACTCATCTCTGCCTGCCAAAGTGTTGGGATGAAAGGCATGAGCCAGCACACCCAGTTAAAGTGGACATTTTAAAAATTTAAAAAAGGCCTGGGCATGGTGGCTCATGCCTGTCATCTCAGCACTTGGAGAGGCCAAGGTGAGAGGATTGCCTGAGTCCAGGTGTACGAGATGAGTTTGGGCAATTCTGTGAGACCCCGGCACTACAATAAAAATCAAAATATTAGCCAGGCAGGATGGTGCATGCCTGGAGTTCCAGCTACTTGAAGGTTGAGGCAGAAGGATCACTTGAGCCCAGTAGGTCGAGGCAGCAATGACCTTCAGTGTGCCACTGCATTCCCGCCAAAACAACAGACTGAGAACCTGACTCAGGAACAGAAAGAAAGGGAGATTTGGCTGCAATGTACATCAAAAAATTGAATCCTAATTCTTTTACTTCTTTATTTTTTGCCAATCTCATTCTGTTGACCAGGCAGGAGTGCAGTTTCATTCTCATGAACACCGTATTTCAGTTCTGGGCTCAGAAGATCCTTCTGCCTCAGTTTTCCCAGTAGCTAGAAATACAGGCTTTGGCCTACAAAGTAGGTGGAAATACAGTCATACACCGCCATGCCCGTCTAGTTGTTTTATTTATTGTAGAAAGCGGTCTTGCCTAGTTGCCCAGGCTGATCTAGAAGCCCTGGGCTCAAGCAATCCTCTCACCTCTGCCTGCCAATGTGCTGGGACGACAGATACAAGCCACTTCACCTTGCTAAAGTGAGCATTTTAAAAATAAAAGAGAAAAAGTTTGGGCATGGTGGCTAATGTCTGTCATCAAAGCACTTTGGGAGGTCAAAGGGAGAGGAATGCTTGAGTCCAGGTGTCTGAGACGAGTTTGGGGAAATTGGTGAGAACTTGTCTCCACAATAAAAACCACAATATTAGCCAGGCATGGTCTTGCACACCTGAAGTCCCAACTACTTGGAAGGGGAGACAGATGGATCACCTGAGCCCAGTAGGTCCAGGCTGCAGTGGCAGTGAGGGTGCCAATGCATTCCAGCCTGGGCAACAAAGTGAGAAACTGACTCAAAAGAAAAGAAAGAAAGAATGAAAGATTTGGCTGAAATAAATATGAAAAAGTAGAATCCCAATTCTTTCTATTTTCTTTTTTTTTTTTAGCTAGTCTCACTCTGTTTTGCAGACTTGAGAGCGGTGGCCACCGCAACCTCAGTCTGCTTGGCTCAGGTGATCCTTCTGCCTCAGTCTTCCCCGTAGCTGGAACTACAGACTTTGTTCTACAAAGTAGGTGGAAATACAGTCATGTACCACCATGCCCAGCTATTTGTATTATTTATTGTAGAGCACAGGTCTTGCCTAGTTGCCAAGGCTGGTCTTGAAGCCCTGAACTAAGGTAATCTCTCGCCTCTGCCTGCAAAAGTGCAGGGATGACAGCCGTGAACCACCTCACCCAGTTAAAGCAGATTTTAAAAATAAAAAAAAAAGGGCTGGCCATGGTGACTCATGCTTGTCATCCCAGTATTTTCGGAGGCTAAAGTGACAGAATTACCTGAGTCCATGTGCTCTAGACCTGTTTGGCAATTTGGTTAGACCTCGTATCTACAATAAAAATCAAAATATTAGTCAGGCATGGTGGTGCATGCCTGTAGTTCCAGATACTTGGAGGGTGTGCTGGAAAGTTCACCTGAGTCCTATAGTCTAGACTGCAGTGCCCTTGAACATGCCATTGCATTCCAGCCTGAGCTACAGAGTGAGTATCCAACTCAGAAACAGAAAGAAAGAATGATTTAGCTGGAATTTACATTAAAAAATGAATCCTAAGTATTTTATTTATTTATTTTGTTGCCAGTCTCACCAACCATATTGCCCATCTAAAGAGGACTGGATTAAAAATATGTGGTACGTAGGAACAATGCAATATTGTGCAGTCAAAACGAGAACAAAATCACGATGTTCACGGAAACCTGGATGGAATTAGTGTCTATCCTACTGGGTGACCTTTCACAGAAGCAAAAACTGAGTATCACATGTACTCACTCATAAATGGACATTGAACGACCATCATAACAAAAAAAAAAACATTTTCAGAGTTGGGAAATCGGAGGGGAGGGGGAGGGGCAGGATTTGCAGAAGTACTATTCTCCCAGGGGAGCGGGGAAGTTCGGGGACAGGCCTGATCAACAAGGGTTACTGTAAAATGAATATTAGTATATTTCACCCTGAATTGTGCCCTACATATTCAAATTACAAATG
>NW_007248215.1:3300-8895 GCF_000164805.1 Carlito syrichta
TATGTATCAATTTTTTTTTTTGAGTCAGAGTCTGACTCTGTAGACGCAGGCTGGAGTGCAATGCCATGCTCACAGCTACTGCAGTCTTGATCTGCGGAGCTCAGGTGACCCTTATTCTTCAGCCTTCCAAGTAGCAGGAACTAAGGATTTGCACCAACACACCCCGCTATCTTTATTATGGGCGAGGGGATGCAGGTCTCTCGCCATTGCAAGGCTGCAGTGCAGGGGCATGATAATGTCGCTTAGGGTCACGGCCGCGTAACCTTCTAGGTTGACGTGATCCTTCCCCAGAATAATGTCTGCGAACACCAAGGCAAAACACCGTTCTGCCTCCTGGAATGCAGGCTCCCACGGAGTGCTTCGGACTCCCGTGCTGCGGGACCCCAGAGTGTGGCTCCCTGAGACTCGAAAGACCGCAGAGCTGGGTACCCGGCTGGCTGCGGAGCTGGGCCCCCTGATGGCAGTGGAGCTGGGCCCACCGCAGGCCACGGAGTTGGGGCCCCCCTATCACCTCGAGGGAACGTCAGTGAGGCCGCTCTTGGACATGGACCCTTAACCGTGAGTTCACAGAGTCTTCTTTCCTTGTATTTTCTTACCTGTGTTGTGGATTTTATTGAAATGTGCTTACATAAAATATGCTATTGCTGACTGTTAGTTAACTTATTTATGAAATGTGTCCTAGTTGACCAACTGGATGTGTTTCTTGACTACAGCAACTGTATACTACTACTTAAAATGAATTCTCCCGATTTGTGATTTTTGCCTGCAGCGGTATGTTTAGATTTCTGGCATGTTTCCTTTCTGACCATGTTTGCGTTTTCTCATGTGTTAATGTTACGTTGGAGTTGTTGAAATGTATCAGACACCTACTCTGCACAATGAATGGTACCTGCTGTCAATCTCTTTATTGTGGGGGAGGGGCTCCGGGTGTCTCGCCATCGCGAGGTTGCAGTGCCTCGCTTCGTGTCACGTCCGCGTCACCTTCTGGGTTGACGTGATCCTTCCTCAGAATCCGGTCTGCGAGCACCGAGGCGAAATGCGGTTCCGCCTCCAGGTCCCCGGCCTCCCACGGTGTGCTTCGGACTCCCGCGCTGCAGGACCCCAGAGTGTGGCTCGCTGAGAATGGAACGACCACAGAGCTGGGCCACCCACTGGCGGCGAAACTGGGCCCCCTGCAGGCGACGGAGCTGGGGCCGCCCTACCATGGCGAGGGAACATCAGTCAGGCCGCTCTTGGACATGGACCCTTAACCGTGAATTCACAGACTCTTCTTTTCTTGTATTTTCTTACCTGTGTTGTCGCTTTTGCTGGAAGTTGAACTGCTGGATTATGCATGGGAGTGTCCAGTTTTCTGAGAACTGTGTGTGGAAAGATTGCCCTATTCCCACGGAATGTATGTGGCAATAAATGTGTACACTGATTCCTCAGTGTTCGTTCTGTTCCATGGATCAATAGTTAGGGTTTTATACCATTGCCTCTCTGTTTGGTTTATTAGACTTTGGAGAAAGCAGAAAGTGTAAAACCCTAAACTTTGTCCATTTTGAAGACAATTTGGGCTATTGCAGGACTCATGCAATTCTACTGAAATACAAGACATTTGGGTTTTGGCAGAGATTTCCTTTTGTTTGTAATGCTTTGTGTAGTAGTTGCACCTTCCAATATCACGGTGTTTATTTATTGAACCCAGTATTTCCTTTTCATTTGCTTATGGCCTCTGCAATGTCTATCAGCAATATTGTGTACTGTTTAGTGTATTATTCTATTGTCCGCTTAACTTTTTTTTCAGTATTTTGTGGTTTTGGCTGCTATTGGAAATGAATTGTTTCCTTAGTGGTTTCTTCAGGTTGACGTTGAACATGTAGAGAGACACCTGGTTTCGGTATGTTGAATTTGTGTTCCGCAACAATGCTGAATTTTTAGTTCTGAAAGGGTCAGTGTCTGTGTGTGTGTGTGTGTGTGTGTGTGTGGTGAACTGGTTGCAGCTATCTATACGTAACATCGTATGTATGTGAAGTGAGTTAACTTTACTTTTCGTCTCACGTTAGGATACCTTGAAAAATGGTTTTTTGTTTAATTGCTGTGTTCAGCATTCTGAAACCTATCTTGAAGGGAAGTCGTGGAAGAGTATATCCATGTTTACTTCTTGATCTTTTGGAAAAAGCTAAAAGTTTCACCATGGAGTAAACATGTCAGTTTTGTGTCTTACTACATGGCCTTTATTAGGTGAAGGAGGTTTTCTTCTATTCTGAGTTACCTGTTAGGGTTTCTATCATGAATCAGTGTGAAGTTCTCTCAATTCCCTTTCCACCTCAATAAAGAAGGTTGTATGTGACTACTTTTATACTGCTTTTGCGGTATTCCCTTGATTGAGTTTTGTATGAAATGCCATTTATGTTTTGTAAGTTGTGCTACACATGTTTCCCAGAAATAAATCCCACTTGGCATGGCGTTTAATTGAATACATTTTAATATACGTGGCTCTGGATTGGTGTCTGAAATGCTGATGGATGCCTTACAATGAATAATTGAAAAAAAGGCATAGAGATTCCACAACCACACCAACAGTATGGGAGCTCTGTGGACATCCACTCAGAGAACAGTCATAACCCATGATAGCAGCTGCTTTCAAAAAGTTCTTCAAAGTCTGTGGAGTTTGTCCTAAGTTAGGCATGCAGCCACGAGAAATGTTTGGTCTCCGTGACAGCATTGAGAATAGGTGGCACATGGCCATGACCTATCCCCAGCGCTAGCTGTACATAGTGAAAGGTCTGCATGGTTGAGTGTGGTCGAGAAGTTGATGCTGTGTCTTCACTCAGCTCCCAGACCAGAGTGTCAGTGTCTTCTTTCCAGCTCTGAGTCCTGGAGGTTCAGTTCCCGGCAAGTGAGTCCGAGAGGATAGGGCTTCCTTCCTCCACCTGTTGCCCACTCACAGGATTGGAGCTCTGTCCCGGGCCTGGCAGGCTGGGAAAATGGGGTTCAAATTGTCTGCAAGCTGTTATCTTGTAGTTCAGAGGTTGCATGCTGGTGGCGGCCACCTGTGAGGCCCTGGAAACATGACCTCACTCAGCACCCATCCTGAAGCATGGGTGTCACTCCAAGAGAAGTGGGTCTCTGTCCTTACCTTTGGCTCCACAGCATGGGTTTAGAGGTGGTTTCCCTCACATTAGAGGCCCTTCGTATGATCACAGCCCTCTGAAATTACCACTAAAAGGGTTGGCTACTGTTCAAGGAGAGTATGTGGCAAGAACAAATCCAACGGTGCTTTCCGCAAGGTTGAGGGGTGAATATTCGTGCTGAGAAGTAAAGGAGACTCATAGCTCCATAAGAAAAGCAAGCGAAATCATTGGCTATGGACAGCTAGGAAGCGTATCCCAGCAAGCAAAGCACATTTCATTGTGCACCAGACAACTCCTGCTAAGGGTAGGCCAGGTCTGGAATCTCCCACCTCTCGTCCAGCACTTTGGCAGACTGAGGACGGAAGATTGCCGGAGCCCAGGACTTGGAGACGCGACTGTCTAACATCAGGCAGCCTCATCTCTATCTCCAAAATGTCATCAGTGAGCTGGGCATGGAGATATAGGCTTGTATTTGTACCTGTCTGGGAGGATTGCCTGAGCCCAGGAGGTCCACACTGTGGTCAGGTATGATTGTACCACTCTACTCCTGTCTGGTCATCAGAGTGAGGCCCTGACTCCAAAAAGAGAAAAAGAAGCCGCTGACTGGAAAATAAATATTTGCAAATGTACATCTGATAAAGGATGATCATCTAGGATCTGCTAGGAACTCCCACGTGCCGACAAGGAAAAAACAAACAGCCTCACTTCAAAGTGAGCAAATGATATGTACAGACCCTTCTCGACAACAGACACACAAGCAGCCACCAAAGACATTTGAAAAAGCTCAGCCTCATTAGTCATCCAAAAATGCAAATGAAAACTACATTGAGAGGTCACCTAAGTTCAGTCGGGATGGCTATCATCCATAATTCGAAAAACAACAGATGCTGGCGAGGAAATGACAAAAAGGGAACACTTCTACACTGTTCGCGGGAGGGTAAATCAGTTCAAGCTCTGTGGATAACCATTTGGTGATTCCTAGACGATCTAAAAATCGACCCTGCCCTCCTCCGACTGTGAATATAACAGGAAGAATGAAATCCCTGTATAATGGAGATATTTGCACATGTATGTTTATCGACATATTGTTCACAGTAGCAAGGACATGGAACCAACCATATTGCCCATCTAAAGAAGACTGGATTAAAAATATGTGGTACGTAGGAACAATGTAATATTGTGCAGTCAAAACGAGATCAAAATCACGATGTTCACCGAAAGCTGGATGGAGTTAGTGTCTATCCTACTGGGTGAACTTTCACAGAAGCAAAAACTGAGTATCACATGTACTCACTCATAAGTGGACCTTGAACGACCATCATAATAAAAAAAAAAAAGATTTTCAGAGTTGGGAAATCGGAGGGAAGGGGGAGGGGCAGGATTTGCAGTAGTAGCATTGTGTCAGGGGAGCTGGGAAGTTCAGGGACAGGCCTGACCAAAAAGGGTTCCTGTAAAATGAATATTAATATATTTCACCCTGAATTGTACCCTACATCTTTCAAATTACAAATGAAGAAGAAAACATTTATACCAGATCCCTGAATCCATAGCCAGTCATTAGAAAGAAATTCTTGTTTCTATAGCCTTAATCACTTTTTTCCACACCCAAATAAAAACACATACCCTTATTTTATTGAAATGTGCTTAGATAAAATATCCTATTGCTGATTTTTAATTAACTTATTTTTGAAATATATCCCAGTTGACTCATTGGATATGTTTCATTGACTATAGATCGCAACTGTATACTACTACTTAAAATGAATTCTCCCGATTTGTGTCTTTTTCCCTGCAGCGGTATGTTTAGATTTCCGGCATGTTTCCTTTCTGACCATGTTTGCGTTTTCTCATGTGTGAATGTTACGTTGGAGTTGTTGAAATGTATCAGACACCTACTCTGCACAATGAATGGTACCTGCTGTCAATCTCTTTATTGTGGGGGAGGGGCTCTGGGTCTCTCGCCATCGCGAGGTTGCAGTGCCTCACTTCGCGTCACCTCCGCGTAACCTTCTGGGTTGACGTGATCCTTCCTCAGAATCCGGTCTGCGAGCACCGAGGCGAAACGCGGTTCCGCCTCCAGGTCCCCGGCCTCTCACGGAGTGCTTCGGACTCCCACGCTGCGGGACCCCAGAGTGTGGCTCGCTGCGACTGGAACGACCGCGGAGCTGGGCCCCCCGCAGGCGGCGGAGCTAGGGCCCCCCAACCACGTCTAGGGAACCTCAGTCAGGCCGCTCTTGGACATGGACCCTTAACCGTGAGTTCACAGACTCTTCTTTTCTTGTATTTTCTTACCTGTGTTGTGGCTTTTGCTGGAAGTGGAACTGCTGGATTATGCATGAGAGTATCCAGATTTCTGAGAACTGTGTGTGGAAAGACTGCCCTATTCCCACGGAATGTATGTGGCCATAAATGTGTACACTGATTCCTCAGTGTTCGTTCCGTTCCATGGATCAATCGTTAGGGTTTTTATACCATTGCC
>NW_007248216.1:0-1636 GCF_000164805.1 Carlito syrichta
CAATTTAGCATTCGGATATTATGAATCGGTCATTTCAGGACTGCAGCAACATTCTGGTCCTCTTAAAAGTTGTAAATGGTATTGGGCACTCCAAGACCGTTAGGTTCCTCACAACAATTAAGAGCAGATTCCAGGATAAAAAGAATCATCTTGCCATATTTGGATGTGAACTTGGTCTTAAGGTGAACCCTGTAATCCTTCCCCTTCCATGTTTCTTTTGATTTTGAGAAGGGAGAAGGGTTTTGCACTTGCCAAATGCTTAATGAGTACTTTTTATGGTAACCAGGAATCATGGAATCCACTAACCTACGAAACTTCTTGGCATCTACCTTTTGATATGCTGAATTTTGAATCAAAATTGACAGGAAAAATCAGGGCATCTTACTCAGAATTAAAAGGAAATCCGGTTTTAGGAGTTCTCATTTTCCGGAATCTACAGGGCCTCTTGATAAGGTTTAATCAGAAATCTGGGCTTCTGGCTCCCTACAATTCCATAGCTACTTCCTCTGTGGATACGCTAAATCTGTCATTACAGATCCTCAGGATCTTTTTGGGCTTCTTTTTAGTTGTAAATAAGGATTTGGCCCTAGAAATCCTTTTGTTTCCTGGGACCATCTACGTCCATTATCATATTCCCCAGAATCAAAAGGTATATTAGTACAAAATTCCTCGATTCAGGTGACCTGAAAGTACAGAAAATTCTTGTGGGTGGGCAGGTAGAAATTGGGGTTTTGGGTTTCGAATATTCCACATTTTGGGGAGGTCTAATGAAGGGGAACCAGGAATCTTGAATTCCAATTCCCAAAGAACATTATGGACGACTTTGTCTTGATATCCAAAAAACTGGAATTTTTGGACACCAGGAACTGTCTCGGCATCCAGCAGAGTGAAATAGAAAGCTGGGTAATGGAGGTTGTCATATACAGGAAACTACATGTCATATTGCTAAGGAAGTATAAGGAATCTTCCTTATATGAGTCCTCAATCCCAAAAACTACAGGCCGTCTTCCTAAGACGTAACCATGAATCAGGTTTTTGAAGTAGGAATCTGGGTAATGGGAGTCTTCACATAAAGGAAACTTCAATGCCTATTGGTAAGTAATAATAAGGAATCTGCTTTACTCAGGCCCTCAATCCCAAAAACGCTTAAGGTCATCTTACTATGGGCTAAACACGAATCATGTTGTTTTCGAGCATGGATCTGTGAAATGGAGTCCTTATTTACAGGCAACTACATGACCTTTTGGTAAGAAAGAATAAGGAATCGTGTTTACACGAGCCCCAATCCTAAAAATTTACATAGCATCTTCGAAAGTTCTAAAAAGAATCAGAGTTTCGAAGGTGGATGTATCTAATGAGAGTCCTATTATACAGGAAAACAAACAGCCCCTTGCTAAGGGTGAAAAAGTATCGGGGTTATAGCAGTCCTCAGTCCTTAAAATCAACATGCCATTTGCCGTGAGCTAAACAAGAATCAGTGTTTAGAAGCCAGAACATAGGTAATAGCAGTCCTCATATGCAGAATCGACATGATCTCTAGCTAGGAGAACTAAGAATCCTCTTTTACATGGCTCCTCTCTCACAATATCTACATGACATGTTTGCTAATGGCAAAAACAAGGATCAATGTTTCTAA
>NW_007248216.1:1894-3420 GCF_000164805.1 Carlito syrichta
TTAATCAGCAATCTGGGCTTCTATTTCGCCACATTTGTAGTGTGTCTTTTGAAAAGGAATGAGGAATCTTGGTTTCAAATTTCTCAAGAACTTTATGGTAGTCTTTCTAAGAATATCCAAGCAAGTGGAATTGTAGGTAACCAGGAAATATCTTGGCATGTTGCTGAGAATGAAGGAGGAATTTCAGTAATGGGAGTCCTCATATAAGAACACTATACGACCTGTTGCTACGGAAGTATAAGGAATCTTGGTTACATTAGGCCTCCATACCAAAAACCTACAGTCTGTCTTGCTAAGAGATAAACACCATTCATGTTTTGGGAATAGGAATCTGGATAATGGGAGTCCTCATTTACAGGAAACTGCATTGTCTGTTGCTAAATGAGAATAAGGAATGTGGTTTTCACGTGTCCTCTATCCTAATAATACTTCAGGGTTTCTTCCTAAGAGCTAAACACGAATTTGGGTTTTTGAAGCATAAACTAGGGAAATGAAATCCTCATATACAGGCAAATGCACTAACTTTTCCAAAGAAAGAATTAGCAATGTGGGCGACATGTTTTCTCAATATTCAAAAATGTATAGGGCGTCTTCCTAAGATCTAAACCAGAATCAAACTTTAGACGCATGTATCTGTGAACAGGAGTACTCATATACAGGTAAATGCATGGCTGTTGCTAAAAATAAGGAATCCTGGTTATATGAGTCCTCAGTCCTGAAAATCTACAGGGAACCTTGCTGATGGCTAAAGATGAATCTAGGATTCGAGGCATGAATATGGGTAATAGCAATCCTCATATACATGAAACTACATGACCTCTTGCTAATGAAAGAGAAAAAAATCGATTTTCCACGATTCTTCAATCAAAAATATCCATGACTTCTTACTAAGTGCTAAACAAGAATCAGCGTTTCGAAAAAGGAATGAAGGGAAAGAGAGTCCTCACATACAGGACACTACATGGCCTGTAACTAAGTACGAATAAAGAATCATTGTTGTACACGCCCTCAATCCAAAAAATTCCCAGGTTGACTGCTATGGGACAAACAAGAAATAGTTCTTTGAGTTCCCAAAATGTTTCAGAGCAATTTAGCATTCGGATATTATGAATCGGTCATTTCAGGACTCCAGCAGCATTCTGGTCCTCTTAAAATTTGTAAATGGTATTGGGCACTCCAAATCCGTTAGTTTCTTCAAACAACTAAGGCCAGATTCCAGGGCAAAAAGAATTTTCTTGTCATATTTGGATGTAACTCTGGTCTTAAGGTATTCCTTCCTGTATTCCTTCCCCTTCCTTGTCTCTTTTGATTTTGAGATGGGACAAGCCTTTTGCACTTGCCAAATGTTTACTATGTTCTTTTAATGGTAACCAGGAATCATGGAATCCAGGAACCTAGGAAACTTCTGGGCAGCTGTCTTTTGATATACTGAATTTGGTATCCAAATCGACAAGAAAAATCAGGGCATCTTACTGAGAATTAAAAGGAAATCCGGTTCTAGGCGTTCTCATTTTCCGGAATCTACA
>NW_007248216.1:3440-3999 GCF_000164805.1 Carlito syrichta
CAATGTAACCAGGATTCATGGATTCCACGTCCCTAGGAAACATCTGGGCATCTGCATTTTGTACACAGTGTTTGGAATCCACATGGGCAGGGAAATTCAGGGCATCTTGCTGAAATCGGAAAGGGAATCTTGGAGTTCTCTATCGCCTAAATCTACAAAGTCTCTTGATAAGGTTTAAAAAGCAATCTGGGCTTCTATGTCGCCACATTTTTAGTGAGTCTTTTGAAAAGGGACCAGGAACCTTGGGTTTCAATTCCTCAAGTAGTTTATGGGAGTCTTTTTCTTGATATGCAAGCAACTGGAATTCTAGGTCACCAGGAAATATCTTGGCGTCATGCTGTGAATGAAGCAGGAATTTCAGTAATGGGAGTCCTCATATACAGAACACTACACGACCTGTTGCTACGTAAGAGTAAAGAATCTTGGTTACACGATGCCTCCATCCAAAAACATACAGACCGTCTTTCTAAGAAACAAACACCATTCATGGTTTGGGAGTGGGAATCTGGAAAATGAAAGTCCTCATATACAAGAAACTGCATTGTCTATTGCTAAAGGA
>NW_007248216.1:4019-6015 GCF_000164805.1 Carlito syrichta
ATCTTACTGAGAATTAAAAGGAAATCCGGTTCTAGGCGTTCTCATTTTCCGGAATCTACAAGGCCTCTTGATAAGGTTTAATCAGCAATCTGGGCATCTGGGGCCCTACATTTTCAGAGCTACTTGTTCCGTGGATACACTAAATCTGTCATTACAGATCCTCAGGATCTTTCTAGTCCTCTTGTTAGTTGTAATGAAGGATTTGACCCTAGAAATCCTTTTGTTTCCTGGGACCATCTACGACCATAATCATTTTCCCCAGAATAAAAAGGTATATTGGTACAAAATTGCTCGATTCAGGTGACCTCAAAGTACAGAAAATTCTTGTGGGTGGGCAGGTAGGAATTGGGGTATTGGGTTTGGAATATTCCACATTGTGGGGAGGTCTTGTGAAGGGGAACCAGGAAACTTGTTTTCCAGTTCCCAACGTACATTATGGACGTCTTTCTCTTGATATTCAGAAAACTGGAATTCTCAAACACCAGGAACTGTCTCAGCATCCTGCAGTGTGAAGTAGGAAGTTGGGTAATGGAGGTCGTCATATACAGGAAACTACACGTCATATTGCTAAGGAAGTATAAGGAATCTTCCTTATATGAGTCCTCAAACCCAAAAACTACAGACCGTCTTCCTAAGACGTAAACATGAATCAAGTTTTTGAAGTAGGAATCTGAGTAATGGCAGTCCTCACATAAAGGAAAATTCACTGCCTATTGCTAAGTAAGAATAAGAATAAGGAATCGGCTTTACTCGCGTCCTCAATCCCAAAAAAGCTTAAGTCATCTTGCTATGGGCTTAACAAGAATCATGGTGTTTTCGAGCACAAATCTGGAAAATGGAGTCCTTATTTACAGGCAACTACATGATCTTTTGCTAAGAAAGTATAAGGAATGTGGGTTACACGAGTCCTCAATCCCACAAATCTACCAAGCATCTTGGAAAGTTCTAAAAAGAATAAGAGTTTCAAAGCAGGATGTACCTAATGAAATTCCTAATATACAAGAAAACACACAGCCCCTTCCTAAGGAAGAAAATGAATCGGGGTTATACCAGTCCTCAGTCCTTAAAATCAACAGGCCATCTGTTGTGATCTAAACAATAATCAGGCTTTGGAACCTGGAACATAGGTAATAGCAGTCCTCATATGCAGAATCTACATGATCTCTAGCTAAGGAGAACTAAGAAACATCTTTTACACGGTTCCTCCATCACAATATCTACATGACATTTTGCTAATTACAAAACAAGAATCAAGGTTTCCAAAAGGATTCTGGGGAACGGGAGTCCTCATATACATGACAATACATGGGCCCTTGGTAAAGAAGAAGAAAGTATCTGTGATACACTAGTCCACAATCCGAAAAATTCTCAGGGTGTCTTCCTGAGGTATAAACAAGAATCAAGGCTTCAAGTTCGTCTCATGTTTTGGAGATACTTGGCTTGTGGATAATATGAATCAGTAATTTCAGGAATAGAGCAACATTCTGGTCCTCTTGAGAGTTTCAATCTGGTATCTGGTAGTACGAATCCCATAGGTCCCTCGGGACAATTAAGGCCAGTTTCCCATAAAAAAGTATCATCTTGCCATATTTTGATGTAACTTTAGTCTTAACATGAACTTGGTAACCCTTAAATTTCAGTTTTTACATTATTTGGAGAGGGGCCGAGGGTTTTGCAGTTGCCAAATATTTAGTACGAATTATCAAAATGTAACCAGGATTCATGGATTCCACGTCCCTAGGAAACATCTGGGCATCTGCATTTTGTACACAGTGTTTGGAATCCACATGGGCAGGGAAATTCAGGGCATCTTGCTGAAATCGGAAAGGGAATCTTGGAGTTCTCTATCGCCTAAGTCTACAAAGTCTCTTGATAAGGTTTAAAAAGCAATCTGGGCTTCTATGTCGCCACATTTTTAGTGAGTCTTTTGAAAAGGGACCAGGACCTTGGTTTCAATTCCTCAAGTAGTTTATGGGAGTCTTTTTCTTGATATGCA
>NW_007248216.1:6035-7739 GCF_000164805.1 Carlito syrichta
TCCTGAAAATCTACAGGGCATCTTGCTGACGACTAAAGAAGAATCAGGGATTCGAGGCATCAATGTTGGTAATAGCAATGCTCATATACAGGAAACTACATGGCCTCTTGCTAATAAAAGAGAAAAATCTGTTTTCCACGGTACCTCTTTTAAAAAAATCAACATGACTTCTTACTAAAGGCTAAACAAGAATCAGGTTTCAAAACAGAAATCAAGGGAAAGAGTCCTCACATACAGGATACTACATGGCCTCAAACTAATTACGAATAAAGAATCATTGTTGTACGCGCCCTCAATCCAAAAAATTCCCAGGTTGTCTACTATGGGACAAACAAGAAAAAAATCTTCGAGCTCCCCAAATGTTTCAGAGCAACTTAGCATTCGTATATTATGAATCCGTCATTTCAGGACTCCAGCAACATTCTGGTCCTCTTAAAAGTTTTAAATGGCATTGGGCACTCCAAATCCGTTAGGTTCCTCATAACAACTAAAGCCAGATTCCAGGACCAAAAGCATCTTCTTTCCATATTTGGATGTAACTCTGGTCTTAATGTGAACCCTGTAATCCTTCCCCTTCTGTGTCTCTTTTTATTTTGAGTGGGCCAAGGCTTTTGCACTTGCCAGAGGTATACTACGTACTTTTAATGGTAACCAGAAATCATGGAATCCACGAACCTAGGAAACGTCTGGGCATCTATCTTTTGATATACTGAATTTGGAATCCAAATCGACAGGAAAAATCAGAGCATCTTACTGGGAATTAAAAGGTAATCCAGTTCTAGGAGTTCTCATTTTTCGGAATCTAGAAGGCCTCTTGATAAGGTTTAATCAGCAATCTGGGCTTCTGTGTCCCTACATTTTTAGAGCTACTTGCTCCGTGGATACGCTAAATCTGTCATTACAGATCCTCAGGATCTTTCTGATCTTATTGTCAGATGTAATCAAGGATTTGGCCATAAATCCTTTTGTATCCTGGGTCCATCTACGACCATAATCACTTTCCCCAAAATTAAAAGGTATGTTGTTACAAAATTCCTCAATTCACGTGACCTCAAAGTACAGGAAATTCTTGTGGGTGGGCAGGTAGGAATAGGGATTTTGGGTTTGGCATATTCCACATTTTGCGGAGGTCTTGTGAAGGGGAACCAGGAATCTTG
Source organism: Carlito syrichta (assembly GCF_000164805.1). NCBI lineage: Eukaryota > Metazoa > Chordata > Mammalia > Primates > Tarsiidae > Carlito > Carlito syrichta. The sequence goes on from NW_007248216.1 coordinate 7,193, forward strand.
GATTCCAGGTCCCAAAAAGCATTATGGACGTCTTTCTCTTCATATTCAAAAACTGAAATTCTCGGTCACCATTAAGAGTCTCGGCATCCTTCAGAGTGAAGCAGGAATCTGGGTAATGGAGGTCGTCATATACAGGAAACTACACGTCATATTGCTAAGGAAGTATAAGGAATCTTCTTTATATGAGTCCTCAATCCCAAAAAGTAGAGGCCGTCTTCCTAAGACGTAAACACCTATCAAGTTTTTGAAGTAGGAATCCGTGTAATGGGAGTCCTCAAATAAAGGAAAATTCACTGCCTATTGCTAAGTAAGAATAAGGAATCTGCGTTACACGGGTCCTCAATCCCAAAAAAGCTTTAGTCATCTTGCTATGGGCTAAACACGAATCATGGCATTTTCGAGCATGTATCTGAAAAATGGAGTATTTATTTACAGACAACTACAAGACCTTTTGCTAAGAAAGAATAAGGAATCTGGGTTACACGAGTCCTTAATCCCAAAAATCTACAGAGCATCTTGGAAAGTTCTAAAAAAATCAGAGTTTCGT
>NW_007248217.1:0-8645 GCF_000164805.1 Carlito syrichta
CAGAATGAATGAGCTAGCCAGCTGACTCAGCTAGGTGACTGAACTCGTTAGCCAGCTGATATAACTAGCTCATATCACTAGCTAACCAGGTGGCTAGCAAGATGAATTAACTAGTTAGCTACATACATATCCTGCATACTTGCCAGCTTACTTAACTATATAGTTAAGTAGGCATCCAGCTGGTCAATAAGCTGACTTAAATAGGTGACCTAACTAGCTAGCCAGCTTGCTAACCAGCTTACTTATCTAGTTGACTTAACTAGCTCGCTAGCTGACTTAACTAGCTGACTTAGGTAGCTAGCTGTTTATCTAGCAGACTTAGTTAGCTGACCTAACTAGTTAACTAATGAGATAGCTAGCTGATTTAACGAGTTGGTTAAGGAGTTAGCTAGCTGTTTTAACTCGTTGATAAATGAGTAAATTAGCTGACTTTAGTTGGTTAACGAGTTAGCTAGTTAACTTAACTTGCTGGCTGATGAGACGACAGAATAGTTAGCTGGTTTAACACATTGGCTGACTACATGGTCGACTTGTTAGCTGGCTTAACAAGTTGGCCATTTAGACGGCTGACTAGTTAGCTGGGTCAAATTGTTGACTGATGAGTTGGCACACTAGTTAGCTCATTTAACTCGTTGGCATGCTGGATAGCTGAACTAACAATTTGGCCGACTAGTTGACCAACTATTTAGATGGCATAACTAGTAAGCTTACTAGTTATCTGAGCTAACTTAACAGCTGAAAAGTTGCAGACTAGCCAGCCAATTGGTTAGCTAACTCAACTAGTTGGTTGGCTAGTAGGCTGACCAGTTAGCTGACTTAACTATTCGGCCTGTTTGTGAACCGACAGGTGAACTGACTTAACAAGTTGGCCAGTGAGTGAGCCAAATTTTCAGCTGACTTAACTAGTCGGCCAGCGAGTGAGTCAACTTGTCAGCTGATTTAACTAGTCTGCCTGTGACGTAACTAGTCATCTGATGTAACTAGCTTTTTAACTAGCTAGCGAGCTGGCTAGCCAACTGACTGAATGAGGTGATTTAACTAGCTAGTCAACTGGTTAGCCAGCTGACTTAAATTGTTGATTATCAAACTAGTCCACCTACCTGAGCAGCCTGTTAACCAGCCATCTTATCTTTCCAGCAGCATAACTAGTCAGCTGGCTACCTAGCTGACAACTAGTTGTCTTAACTAGATAGATATCCAGCTAGCCAGCCGGCTTATCTATCTAGACACCTAGCTAGCCAGCCGTCTATCCAGCTCACTTAACTTGCTGACTTAAATAGATAAACAGCCGGCTAGCCAGCAGACTTAATTATCTAGCTACCTGCATAGCCTGTTGGCTTGCCAGCTGACTTAACTACTTAGCTACCTAGATAACAGCTGGCTGTTGAACTGACATAACTAGATTATTTAACTAACTAGTTAAGTGGTTAGCCAGCTTACTTAACTAGCTAGCTACCCAGCTGGCTCACCAGTTGACTTAACTCACTGACCTAACTAGCTAGCAGGCTGACTTACTTCTGACTTACCCAGCTAGCTACCAACCTTGTCAGCTGGCTTAACTAGCTAGCTTAACTAGTTTGCTACCTAACTAGCTATCTAGCTAGCCACCTGACTTAACTAGCAGACATAACTAGCTATCTAGCTGAAAAAACTATCTGTCTTATGTAGCTTGCTTCCTAGATAGCCAGCTGACGTAACTAGTTGAAATAACTAGCTAGGAAGATGGCTACCCATCTGACAAAATTAGCTTTTTAACTAGCTAACCAGCTGGATAGCCAACTGACTTAATGTGTCAACTTAACTAGCTAGGCAGCTGGATGCCAGTTGACTTAACCAGTTGACTTAACCAGCTAGTCAGCAGGCTAGCCAGCTGACTTAACTATCTGGCTATCTGTGTAGCCAGCTGTCTATCCATATGACTTACCTAGCTGACTTAAGCTAGAAATCTGGCTAGCCAGCTGACTTAACTAGCTAGCCAACTAACTAGTTTGCTTAAAGCTAGCAAGCTTAATTATCTAGCTACCTACATACCTAGTCAGCTGGCTAGACAACTGACTAAACTAGCTGACTTAACCAGCTAGCCAGTTGGCTAGTGAGCTGACTTAACTCACTGACATCACTAGCTAGCCAGGTAGCTATCTAGCTGACTTAACTAGCTAGGTACCTACCTTGCCAGGTGGCTAACCAGTTCTCTTAACTAGCTGAATTAACCAGTATCCAGCTGGCTAACCAACAGACTAAACTAACTCACTAACTAGCAAGCCAGCTGCCTAGCCTGCTGACTTAACTGGCTGCCTTAACCAGTTAGCTACCTATCTAGCCAGCTGACTTAAATAGTTAGCTACCTAGCTGGCTACCAGCTAGCAAGCTGACTTAAATAGTTAGCTGCCTAGTTAGCTGACTTAATCAGTTAGCTAACCATTCAGCTTACTTATTGTCTAACCTGCTAGCTAGTTGACTTAATTATCTGACTTAACTTGTTAGCTAACGAGCTACCTAGCTGACACAACCAGCTGACTTAACTCGTTAGCTACTAGATAGCTAGCTGACTCATCCAGCTGACTTAACTCGTTATCTAACTAGATAGCTAGTTTACTCAACTACCTGACTCAACCCGTTTGCTAACTAGCTAGCTAGCTGACTCAACCAGCTGACTTCCTGTTAGTTACCTAGCTAAGTACCTGTCTCCACCTGCTGACTTAACCCATTATCTCACTAGCTAGCTGGCTCTCTTAAGCAGCTGACTAAATTAGAATGCTGACTTAACTATCTGACTTAGCTAGCTGACTTAACTACCAAGCTAGCTGACTTAACTGGCTGACTTAACTAGTTAGCTAGTTCACTTAACTACCTGAATTAAATAGTTGGCTAACTAACTGAATAATTAGCTGACATCTAATTACCAAAGTAGTTAGGTGGCAGACTTAAGTAGCTGACTTAAATAGTTAGCTAACTAGTGAGCTAGTTGACTGAGCTAGCTGACTTAGCTAACTAGCTAGTTAGCTTGCTTACTTAGTTAGCTGACTTAACTAGTTGGCTAAGGAGATAGCTAGCAGATTTAACGAGTTGGTTAACCAGTTAGCTAACTGTTTTAACTAGTTTGCAAACGAGTTAAATAGTTGACTTAACTAGTTGAATAAGGAGTGAGCTAGGTTACTTAACTTGTTGGCTGACGAGTTGCCTGACTAGTTAGCTGATTTAACACGTTGGCTGACTACACAGCCAACTTATTACCTGGCTTAACAAGGTGGCCTACTAGTCGGCCTACTAGTTAGCTGGGTCAACCAGTGGACTTACAAGTTGGCCCAATAGTTGGCACGATTAACTAGATGGCTGGCTGGTTTCCTGACCTAACTAGTCAACCGACAATTTGGCTATTTGGCTGGCCTGTTTGGCCGAGTAGTTAACAGAGTAAACTTCTCAGCTGACACGCTGGCCGACTATTCAGCCAATTGGTTAGGAGAAATAACTAGTTGGCCGGCTACTCATCTGACCACTTAGCTGACTTAACTAGTCAGCCAGTGAGTTAGCCGACTGGTTAGCTGAATTTACTAGCTGGCCAGCGATTGAGCCAACTGGTGAGCTGGCATAACTAGCCAGCAGTCAAGTGAGCTGAGGTGTAAGCCTCCTTAACTAGTCAGCCAGAGAGCTAGCCGACAGGTGAGCTGACTTAACAAGTTAGCTGGCAAGAAAGCCAACTAGTTAGCTGACGTGTTGGCCTGCGAGTGAGCCAGCAAGTAATTGACCTGTTGACAGGCGAGTGAGCTGACTGGTTGGCAGGCGAGTCAGCCGATAATTTAGCTGACCTGATGGAAAGAGAGGAAGTCCACTAGTTATCTGATCAGCTGTTTGAGTGGCAAGCCAATTAGTTAGCTAAGTAATTAGCTGATTTGCTAGCTGCCATAACTAGCTAGCTGAATAACTAGCTGGCTATCTAGCTGACATAACAAGCTAGCAAACAAGCTATCTAGCTGTCTTGCTAGCTGACATAACTAGCTAGCTAACTGGCTAGTTAGTTGGTCTGCTGACTTAACTATCTAGCTGACAATGAGCTGACTAGCTAGCTGACAGAACTGGCTAGCTGAATAGCAACCTGACTAGCTAGCTGACTTAACTAGCTAGATGAATAGTTAGCTGACTTGCTAGCTGACTTAATTAACTAACTGTCTAGCAAGCTGACTGTACTAGCTGATTAGTTAGTTGACTGACTAGGTGGCTAGCCAGATGACATAACTAGCTAGCTACTATGTTGGTTTGATGGCTAGCCAACTGACTTACCTTTCTAGATACCTGGCTGTGTAGCTGGCTAGGCAGCCAGCTATCTAGATAGTGGGCTGGCCAACAGGCTAGCCACTAGTTTAAATAGCCAGGTGGCTGGCTGGACAGTTGGATAACCAGATGGCTTAACTAGTCAGCCACCCTTCTCATCAGCCATCTAGTCAGCTGGCTGAATGAGCTGGCCACCTACCTGACCAGCTTGCTAACCAGCCAGCTTACCTTGCCAGTGACTCTAGCTAGCCAGCCAGCTTACCAGCTAACTTAACTAGCTGACTCATGTATATAGCCATCCAGCTAGACAGCTGGTTTAACTAGCTAGCCATGTAGCTAGCCAGGTGGTTAGCCAGGTCACTGAACACGCTGACTTCACTAGCTAGCCAGCTGGCTAGCCAGGTGATTTAATTAGCTAGATACCTACCTCACAAGGTGTCTAGCCAGGTGACTTAACTAGCTGACTTAACCAACTAGTCAGCTGGCTAGACATCTGTGTTAACTATGTAGCTACCTAGCTAGCCAGTTGGCTAGCCACTTGAATTAACTAGCTGACTTAACCAGCTAACCAGCTGACTTTGCTGCTGACTCAAATACCGGATTTAACTACTTAGCCAGCTGGCTAGCTGGATTTCTTAACTTGCTGAAACCCTTAGCTAGCCTGGTGGCAAGCCAGCTGACTTATATAGCTAGCTACCTATGTATCCCACTGGTTTTCCAGCTGACTTCACAACTTAGCTATCTAGCTAACCAGGTGGCTAGCCAGTTGACTTAATTGGCTAGCTACCCTACTAGGTGGCTGGCTAGCCAGCTGGATTAACAAGCTGATTTACTAGATAACCAGCTCACTTAACTAGCTAACTTAACTACCTAGTTTCCTAAATTGCCAGCTGACTTGACCATCTGAAATAACTAGCTAGTTACCTAGCTAGCTATCTAGCTAGCTAGCCAACTTAAATATCTGACTTAACCAGCTAGTCAGCTGACTAAAATAGCTGATTTAACTAGCTAACTACCAAGATAGCCAGCTGACTTAACTAGGTGAAATATCTAGCTAGCCAGCTGTCTAGCCATCTGAATTGACTAGTTTTTTGATTAGCAAGCGAGTAGGCTAGCCAACTGACTTATTGAGGTGTCTAAACTATCTAGGAAGCTGTTAAGCAGGCTGAATTAACTACTTGATAAACGAGCCAGGTGCCTAAACTAGCTGACTTAACTAGTTATCCTGCTGGCTAGCCAGTTGACTAAGTAGCTCTCTACTTCTCTAGACACCTGGATAGCCAGTTGACTTAGCAAGGTGACTTAATTAGCTAGCAATCTGGCCAGCCAACTGACTTAACTAGGTCACTATTAGCTAGCCAGCTGGCTGGCCAGCTGATTTAACTAGCTCTCTTAACTAGCTGACCTGCTTTCTAGCCAATTGAATTAAGTAGTTTGATACATAGCTAGCCAGCTGGCTATCCAGCTGAATTAACGAGGTGACATCTAGCTAGCCAACTGTCTAGCCAGCTGACTTAAATAGCAAGATAAATAGCTAGCCAGTGGGCTAGTCAGCTGTCTTATCTTGGTGAATTAACTATCCAGTCAGATGGCTATACAGTAGACAAAATAGCTAGCTACCTAGCTGGCAAGATGTCTAGCAGGCTGACTTAACAAGCTGACTTAACTAGCTAGCCAGCTGGTTAGCCAGAGACTTAATTGCCTAGCTACATAGGTAACCAACAGGCTAGACAGCTGACTAAGCTGGCTGACTTAACGAAGTAGCCAGCTGGCTAGCCAGCAGATTTAACTAGCTAGCTACATAGACAGACAGCTGGATAGCCAGCTGACTTAACTAGCTGACATAACTAGAAGCCTGATTGCTAGCCAGCTGACTTAACTAACTACCTACTTACATAGCCCACTGACTTGTCAGCAGATTTAACTACCTAGTTGCCTAGCTAACTTGCTGGCCAGTGAGCTGATTAAATAGGTGACATAACTAGCTAGCCAGCTAACCTTAATAGCTGACTTAACTAGCTAGCTACCTACCTAGTCAGCTTACTTAACTAACTGCTTTAACTAGATAGATCCCTTGCTAGCTATCATATAACTAGCTGACATAATTAGCTGATTAACTACCTAACTAGCTGACATAACTAACTGAATTTACTAGCTAGCTACCTAGCTAGTCAGTTGACTTAACTAGCAGAAATAACTGGAGTGCCAGTTGTCTATGCATCTGACATAACTAACTTTTTAATAGCTAGCCAGCTGACTAGACAACTGACTTAATGAGTTGACTTAACTAGCTTGCCACTTGGTTAAACTAGCTAACATAACTAGCTTGCCAGCTGGCTAGTCAGCTGACTTAATTACCTTGCTACCTTGCTAGCCAGCAGCCTAGCAAGCTGACTTAACTAGATGACAACGAAGTAGCCAGCTGGCTAGCCAACAAAGTTTACTACTTAGCTACCTAGCTAGACAGCTGGATAACCAGGTGACTTAACTAGGTGACATAACAAGATAGCCTCATAGCTAGCAAGCTCACATAACTAGCTACCTACCTACAGAGCCCACTGATTTGCCAGCTGAGTTAACTACCTAACTACTTAGCTAAAATACTGGCCAGCGAGCTGACTTAACTGCATGAATTAACTAGCTAGCCAGCCTGATAAGCAGCTGATTTCACTAGCTAGCTACACTGCTTTGCAGCTGGCTAGACAGCTGACTTATCTAAATGACTTAACTAGCTAACTACCTAGCTATCCAGATGACTTAACTTGTTGACTAAACTAGCTAACTACTTAGCTAGCCAGCTAGCTGGGAAGCTGACTTAACTAGCTTACTTATCGTGCTAGCAAGCTGGCTGGCCAGATGACTTAACCAGGTGACTTATGTAGCTAGAGTGCTGGCTGGCAAGCTGAATTAAATAGCTGACTTAACCAATTAGCCAGCTGGCTAGCCAGCTGACTTAACTAGCTGGATACCTAGCTAGATAGCTGGGAAGCCAGCTGAATTAAATAGCTGACAACTTTCTAGCCAGCTGGCTAGCCAGATGACATAACTAGCTTGCCATCTAGCTAGCCTGCTGGGAACCCAGCTGATTTAAGTAGTTAACTTAACTTGGTAGCCAACTGTCAAATCAGCTGACTCAATTAGCTGACTTTAACTATTAGTCAGCTGGATAGCCAGATGATTTAACTAGCCCTCTACATAGCTAGCTAGCGGGCTTAGCCAGCTGACTTATCCATCTGACTTAAATAACTAGCAAGCTGGGTACACAACTGAAGTAACTAGTTTGCTAATTAGCTAACCAACTGGCTAGCCAGCTGACTTAACTAGCTGACATAAATAGCTGGTCTGCTTGCTAGTCAGTTGAATTAAGTTGCTTACTATATAGTTACCCTGCTGACTAGCCAGCTGACTAGACAAGGTGACTTAACTAGTTAGCCAGCTGTCAAGCCAGCTGAGTTAATTAGCAACCTATTTTGCTAGCCAGCTGGATAGCCATCTGACTTAACTAGGTGACTTAACTAGCTAGCCAGTGGAATAGATTTCTGACATAAATATCTAGTTACCTAGTTAGCCAGGTGTCTAGCCAGCTGACGTAAGTAGGTGACTTAACTAGCTAGCAAGCTAACTTAACTAGCTGACTTAACCACCTAGATACCTAGCTCGCCAGCTGGCTTAACTAGCTGACTTAATGAGATACTTAGCTGGCATAACTGGCTGACATATATAGATAGATTCCTAGTTAACCAGCTGACAACTATCAGAAATAACTAGCTAGCCAGATGGCTAGTAATCTGATTTAATTAGATTTTTAACTAGCCAACCAGCTGGATAGCCAATCGACTTAACAAGGTGACAACTATATACGTAGCAGGTTGCCAGCAGTCTTAACTAACTGACTTAACCAGCTAGTCAGCTGGCTGGCCAGGTGACTCAACTAGCTGGCTACCTATTTAGACATCTGACAAGCCAACAGACTTACCTAGCTGACTTAAGATAGCAGGCTGGCAAGCCAACTTACTTAACTAGCTAGATACCTGCATAGCCTACAGGCTAGCCGGCTCACTTAACTATCTGAATTGAATAGCTATCCTGCTGGCTAGCAAGCTGACATATCTAGCTAGCTACCTGGCTGGCCAGCTGGCTAGACAGCTGACTAAATTAACTGACTTAACAAGCTAGCCTGTTGGCTGACCAAATGACTTAACATGCTGACATCACTAGCTAGCCAGGTAGCTATCTAGATGACTTAACTAGCTAGCTACATACATTGCCAGTTGGCTAGCCAGCTCTCTTAACTAGATGAATTAAACAACTTGCCAGCTCACTAGCCAATTGACTAAACTAGCTCGCTACCTATCTAGCCTTCTGGCTAGCCAGCT
>NW_007248218.1:0-1005 GCF_000164805.1 Carlito syrichta
TCAGGGGCCACGTTGGGGAAAGGGAGGGCATGACTCTCAACCTTCAAGGGTTCAGGGATGGCCGGCAACTCACTCATGTCTCTTTGGTATTTGGGGAGGCCGAAACGGGAAGATGGCTGGAGTCTGGGAGCTCCAGACGAGGCTAGACATGATAGGAAGACCCCACCTCAACTCCAAGTAAAACCCAGAAAATCTTGGGTGAGGGCAGACATCAGCGAGAGGATCACTTCTGGCCCAGAGTTCAAGACCAGGCAGGAGACCAGGAAGTCAATGAAATGGAAAGCCTGTGATCACAGGAGTTTGGGAGACCATGCCAAGTGAGGAAAGGAAAGAAAGAAAGGAAAAGAAAGAAAGAAAGAAAGAAAGAAAGAAAGAAAGAAAGAAGAAAGGAAGAAGGAAAGGAAAGGTGTAAGGAAGGTAGAAAAAAGGAAAGAAAGAAATCCATTCTCCTGCAAACCTTCTGCCCTCAGTCCTTCCTCCCTGCTGCCCCCACATGTGACAGTCCCCCAACCTCTGCACCTTTCACCCACAAACCACCCACATGACTGCTCCCACTTTGGTGTGGGAGTGTCTGAGGCTCCCTGGCCGGGTTCGTGTTGGCTCTCCTCTCCGAGATGTGAAATGTGCCTCAGGCAAGTCGACCCTCCAACTTGGCAATGAGGACCTTCTGCCAAGAAAGGCATGGGACACATCCCTCACCTGGGGACATTTCTTCCCTCCATACCATTTTTCTGGTTCCAAAGACAGTCGCTCTGTGAACACACCACGTGCAGTGGAAAATCTGTGTATGATTCTGATGTTTTGGAGACAGGGTATGGCTCTGTGGCCCAGGTTGGGGCCCAGGGACACAACCAAAATTCACAGTCAGCCTCAAAATCACAGGCTCTGATGATCCTCCCACCTCAGCCTCCGTAGTGGCCAGGAGATGGGTACCTCGACCCCACACCCCTACTTTTATGGGTGCGGAACAGGTGTCCCTGAGTTGCCCGGGATGCCCCTGAGCTC
>NW_007248218.1:1510-4038 GCF_000164805.1 Carlito syrichta
CGACAGAACATGAGATTCCCAGCTGGGCATTGTGGCTCATGGCTATGAGCCCCGTGTTCTGGGATGCCAAGGCAGGAGGCTACCTGAGCCCAGGGTTCAGAGATGATCCCGGGAGACATTGACAGACCTCATCTCGGGGAGAAGTCCTCAAAATCGGGTCTTTCATGGTGGCCCCCGGAGTCCTGGTTGCTAGGGGACTGAAGCGGGAGTACCTCCTCAAACCGCAGTTCAAGGCCCCAGGGGCCACAATCGTGCCACCATGCCCTACCAGGTCAACAGAAACTTCAGTGACAAAAAAGACACCTTCCACGTGTGTTACGACTGGCATCCATGCCCCACTAGCAAAAGGCCTGCATAGGTGGGAGACAATAGAGTGATCGGGAGAGGAAGGGACCCTCCCCCCACCTGAATTTGGCAGAACGGGCAACCGGGACCTGAGCTGACCGCAGCATTGTCAAGCCGGTTTGATCATTCTGTGTCCAACGGCCGCCCTAAATTGGGCTGTCTGTTCCATGAGTTCACACGCATCTTTGCCATGGAGTGTGGAGGCAGGCCTTCTGGGAATGCTTAGCCGAAGGCACAGGATGAACTTATCAGTGGCAACCTTTGAAACCTCCTGTAAATGACGGGGGGAAGTGTCTTTTTCTCTCTCATCCCTGAGGGTGATTCCTTTCACTGGGTGGCAAGGGTTGTAGTGGTGGTGGTGATTATTATTATTTGGAGTCAAAATCATGCTCTGTCACCCAGACCTTAGTACAGGGGCACACTCAAGGTCACTGCAGACTCCACCTGCCGGGCTCAGGTGATTGTCCCACAATGTCTCTCCGAGTGACTGGAACCACAAATCTGCAACACCACGACTGGCTAATATTTGGTTTTATTTTTGATGGCTGAGACACAGCTTCGCTCAGTCTCCTGAGCTGGTCTTCAATCCAGAGGCTCAGGCCATTTACTCGCCTTGGCCTCTGAAGGGCCAGGGTGCCGGGCTTAGCCCCTGAGCCCAGGCTGTGGTTGTGGCAGTGGTGGTTGGTATCATTTTGCTGAGTCAGGGTCGCGCACTGTCTCCCAGGCCAGAGTGCAGTGGCCTGCTCTTGGCCACTGCAGCTTCCACTGGCTGGGCTCTGGTGATCCTTCCACCATGGCCTCCAGAGTGGGTGGAAAGAGAGGTATGTGTCACCACTATTGGCTCATTTTTTTGGCTTATTGTAGAGATAAGCTCTCACCAAGCTCCCCAGGCTGGTCTTGAACCCAAGGGCTCAGACCATCCTCTCACCTTAGCCACCCAAAGTGACGGAATGACATGCATGAGCCCCCATGACCAGGCTTCACACCCCTCTTGGGGTCCTACCGAGAGGCCTGAACCATTCAGATGACCCTGGAACCTAGAGAGGGCAGCTGGAGTCACCCGCTGAGTCCACCATGTGGAAGTGCCTGGTGCAGGGGTGTGTCTCTGCTGGGGTGTCCACACCTGCACCTTCCTCGATCCCCAGGGCAGATCTGCTCTCTAATCCCAAGGGTGGCATTGGGGAAAGGGAGAACGTGACTCTCAAACAGTTGTGGGGGCCAGATGGGCAACTCACGCCTGTCTCCTCGCATTTCAGGGAGGCAGAGAAGGGAAGATGGCTGAAGACTGGGAGCTGAGACTGGGCTGGAGACCATAGATAGCCCTATCCTGAACCCCAAGCAAAACGCAGAAAATCTTGGATGACAGTAGGCCTCGGTGGGAGGATCGCCTATGGCCCAGATTTCAGGACCAGGCAGGAAGACCAGGATGTCGACCAAATGGAAAGCATATGATTGCAGCAGTTTTGGAGACCCAGGCTGAGAGAATCGCCCAATTTAGGCAGTTTGAGAGTGGCCTGGGCATCCTAGGGAGGAAGGAAAAGAAAAGAAAGAAAGAAAGAAAGAAAGAAAGAAAGAAAGAAAGAAAGAAAGAAAGAAAGAAAGAAAGAAAGAAAGAAAGAAGGAAAGAAAGAAATAAGAAAGAAAGAAAGAAAAAATAAAGATAGAAATGCATTCTCCTGCAAACCTTCTGCCCACTGTTCTTCCAGCTCCGACCCCCACATGTGAGATTCCCCCAAGTTTGGAACCCTCCAGCCCCAACCTCTGGTGCTCAGCCTCGTCATCCCAGTGCTTTTGGGGGCAAAGGCCAGGGGCTGGCACAAGCCCCCGGACTGAGACCCACCCAGACACCTCGGCAAGATTCGACTCTCCCCTTCATCCCAAATGACCAGGTGTAGTATCATGCTCCTGTCATTCCATCTCCTCAGAAGTTGCAAGAATGCTCACTGGATCCTGGCAGGCCAAGGTTGGGATGACCTGGAGCAATCCAGTGCCCTCCAAACTGGGAGACGGAGTAGGACTCCAACTCAAAGAAAAAATGAAAGTAGCAAAAAAAGGTAGAGCATCCATTTGTGTATGGAGTTGAGATCTCCTCGACATTCGGGGAGGCCAAGATGGGAAAATTGCTGGAGCCCAGAGGCTTGAGATCAGGCTAGACACCATAGCAAGCCCCGAACTCAAGCCCA
>NW_007248219.1:0-1163 GCF_000164805.1 Carlito syrichta
TTAAAATACTGTACATATTTTAAATTATCAGAATTGACTTCAGAAAAGGAGATATAGAAAAACACTACTTTTATATATCCACATGCCCCTTTTCCTTTTTTGTGTTCTTTTTCTGTGCAGTTCTCATGTCTCCTGTGAGCTATATCCATCTTTGTCTTCCAGATCCCTAACACTGTTTTTTCAACTCAACCAGTCTTCTGGCTTCTGCCTGGGCTCTCCCTCTGGTGACACAAACACTCAAAATGCATTTTCTAGAAATCCTGTTTTATTTTAAACGGTAAAGATTAGCATGCAGTTCCCGTACTTTTATCATTTTGCCTTCAATTTTTATATAAAATGTAAAACAAATTTATTTTATTTTTAATTTATTTTAGCTACTTTCCATGAAATTCTTGTCTGATTTCCAGAAGATTTTATTCTGAGGGCTTTTTTTTTGTTCAACTACTTTTTTGTAATAAGGACCTCATAACTTATATATGACTATTTAATGCTCTTTGGTATTTAAAACTATCACTTGCTCTTTTCTTTCTCACTTGATTGCTTAAAAATTCCGAGAGTTTGATACAGGTAAGTATAGATTCTGAGACCAAAAATATTCCAGTATTAATTATATCTATATAATTAAATACTGATGATTAGATATTTAAAATGTTTCTTCACATGTACTTTGAAATTGTTCATTTCTGTTCATGTATTACTGCCATTAGGTTTTCAGGGTGATTTTTTTAAAAGAAGACAAAATACATCAAAATTTATTGATTTATATCCTCTCCTCTCTTCCCCAAAAAAGAAAGTGGTTCAATAGTCAGACCAATACTTGGAAAATTTGATTCAACTAGAGCTTTAGTTATTTAAAAAAACAAACACTTTAGGAATTTGTAAAATGGCTCTCTATAGGATTAATACAGTTGGTTGAATCTTTGTTTGTTGAAGAACGCAGAACTTGAAAATCTATCTGCCATCTTTCTGAGAACCTTAGGGTTAGGGTTAGGGTTAGGCACGGGCTGGCGTCGTGCGCCTCGCCCTCCTCCTGCGGTTTCCAGGCTCCGCGCGCCGGCCGTCTTCCCGGCCAAGTCGGGCGCGCCCCGCAGGGGGCTGCGCCACCAAGTCGCCCCCGCTCCGTCCTCCTCGTGGGAGCCCACCCAGGAGACGGCTCTCCCCCC
>NW_007248219.1:1346-6258 GCF_000164805.1 Carlito syrichta
AGCTATATCCATCTTTGTCTTCCAGATCCCTAACACTGTTTTTTCAACTCAACCAGTCTTTTGGCTTCTGCCTGGGCTCTCCCTCTGGTGCAGCAAACTGGAAGCTCTTTCTAGACTGTAAGCTCATTTGTAAGGCATACCTCACTTATTTCATGTCTTTCAGGGATCACTGTTTTTCATTTCCTGAGGTGTGATGTCTTACAAACCCTGGTTTCATGTATTTTGGTCAATTTAATTATTGTTTCAGGTGGGAGAGTAAATCCAAGCCTCATTACTTCGTCCTGGCCAGAATTGTAAGTTGTCAGCAATATTATTTTATTTTATTTTATTTTATTTTATTATTTTATTATGTTGTCTGTATTATTTTTATTTTTGAAAATGCTAGCATTTATTACTGATAGTTAGCACCACGTAGTTAATTAAGCTAGTTATTTATTGTACATAATGACACCTTCACTAGACTGCATGCTCTAGGATTTGAGATGATCTACTATTTGGCACACCCCAAAGATTGAGATCCATTGTATTTACACCAAGCAAAGCAGCAACAGCAAGGTACAGTCTGGGGACACAAACACTCAAAATGCATTTTCTAGAAATCCTGTTTTATTTTAAACAGTAAGGATTAGCATGCAGTTCCCATACTTTTATTATTTTGCCTTCAATTTTTATATAAAATGCAAAACAAATTTATTTTATTTTTAATTTATTTTAGCTACTTTCTATGAAATTCTTGTCTGATTTCCAGCAGATTTTATTCTGAGGGCTTTTTTTTTGTTCAACTACTTTTTTGTAATAAGGACCTCATAACTTATAAAAATAATACAGACAACATAATAAAATAATAAAATAAAATAAAATAATATTGCTGACAACTTACAATTCTGGCCAGGACGAAGTAATGAGGCCTGGATTTACTCTCCCACCTGAAACAATAATTAAAATGACCAAAATACATGAAGCCAGGGTTTGTAAGACATCACACCTCAGGAAATGAAAAACAGTGATCCCTGAAAGACATGAAATAAGTGAGGTATGCCTTACAAATGAGCTTACAGTCTAGAAAGAGCTTCCAGTTTGCTGCACCAGAGGGAGAGCCCAGGCAGAAGCCAGAAGACTGGTTGAGTTGAAAAAACAGTGTTAGGGATCTGGAAGACAAAGATGGATATAGCTCACAGGAAACATGAGAACTGCACAGAAAAAGAACACAAAAAGGAAAAGGGGCATGTGGATATATAAAAGCAGTGTTTTTCTATATCTCCTTTTCTGAAGTCAATTCTGATCATTTAAAATATGTACAGTATTGTAAATACTAAATCAATCACTTAAGTAAAAAAACAAACCCTCAAAGATACAGTAAAAAAAGAAATAGAAAATTTACACTAGAAGTTGTTTGCATTTACACTAGAAAATTTACACTTGAAAATAGTCATTTACTACAAAAGAAAACATAAAGGGGTAACAGAAGGAAAGATGTGAGACATACAAAAAATTAAATAAAATGAGAATTAATCCAATCATATCAATAATAATATTAGGCTGTGTGTGGTGATTCACACTTGTGATCCAAGTACATTGGGAGGTCTAGGTGGGAGAATCGCTTGAGGTTAGGAGTTTGAGATCAGCCTGCACAACATAGAACTTGTCTCTACAAAAATTAGCTGGGCATGGTGGTGCAGACTGTAGTTCCAGCTACTTAGGAGGCTGAGGCAGAAGGATTGCCTGAGCAGGAGGTCAACACTGTGGTGAACCACGACTATCTCACTGCACTCCAGCCTGGGTGACACAGTGAGACACTAGCTCAAGACCATCACGAACAAAGTATTATTATTACTAAATGTGAATGGATTGAATAATCCAATCTGTAGGCAGAGATTATGAGAATGTATTAAAAACAAAGCAAGGTGGATTCTCTCACCCATGCCAACTCTGGCATATCTCCCTCTCTTTCCTCTCTTCTTTCTCTAATAAACCTTACTTTTAAACTTAAAAAATCTAAACAAAAAAGTCCAAATATATGCTGTCTCTATGAGAACACTTCAGATACAAAGACATTAACAGGTTAAAATTAAAAATACAGAAAAGATAAACCATGCAAACCACAATATAGAGCTGGGGTGGTTATACTAATATCAGAAAAAAATAGACTTTTCAACAAAGGAAAATGTTGATGGAGATAAAGAAGAATATGCTATAATGCTAAGAGGGTCATATATCAAGAATATATAAAAATTATAAACATGTGCACTGAACAAAAGATTTCCAAAATGCATCAAACAAAAAACAAACAGAATTGAAGGTAAAATTCAACAATAATCATTGGGGATGGCAATGCAGGGGACTTGGGCAACAGTATAGACTAACTAGATCTAACAACTTTCTATAGCATATGACTTCCAAAAGCAGAAGAATGCTCATTATTCTAAAGTATATATGGAACATTTCCCAAGATAGAGTACACAGCTAGGCCAAAAAATAATTTTTCAAAAAATGTAAACTGTTTGTAATCACACAACATTGATCTGTAATCCAAATGGAATTAAATTAGAAATTAAAAATAGAAGAAAATTTGGGAAATGCACAAATATATAAAAATCGGCAATACTCTCCTAAATATCCAATGAGTTGGAGATGAGATCATAATGAAAAGTAAGCAGAAGAAAATATAACAAACAACAAAGTAGAAATTAAAGAAAAATAAAACAGGGAAAAGTGATAGAGAAAGTCAACAAAACAAAATGGTTGTCCCGTAAAAGATGAACAAAACTGACAAACCTTTAGCTATACTTGTTTAAAAAAAAAAAAAAAAATACCTTGCTTGCAAATATTAAGAATGAAATAGGAGAAATCATGATTTACCTGACAAAAATTAAAAGGACCATAAAAAAATACTGTTAAAAAACGTATGGTCCACATTTTCTTCATCCAGTCGACTTCTGAGGGTTTGGTTCCATGGACCTGAACATTAATCACAATAGCGCAAGAGAGGGATCAGCAGTTGATGGACACTGTCAGGGGAGCGAGGGAAGGAGAGACACGTAACGTCACAAAGGTACTGGGTCCTACCCCAGGGGAAATGAAGGTCAGTTGGAGGTCCAAACTTCACCTTCATGAGGCTTGCTTGTGTAACGAATACTGACTTGAACCCTACATATCTATAATTTTTTTCAAAAGATATGGCAACATAGTAGATAACTTTGACAAGAGGGAAAAATTCTATAATATTTACCAATTATTTTAAAAAGAATTAGTGCCATTCTTCACAAACTCCTCCCCCCCAAATTAGTTGATCATTCTAGCATTATTAATAATGGTCAAAAAAGTAGAAACAATTCCAATGGCCAAAAAAGTAGAAACATTTCAAATGTCCAATAACTGATGAATGGATAAATAAATATGGTATATCTATACAGTGTCATGTTATTGACCAATAAAAAGAATAAAGTACTGACACATGCTGCGATATGGGTGAAAATATAATCTGGTAAATATTCTACTATATAAAAAAGCCAGCACACACATGCACAAAGAGTGCATTTTGTATTAGTCTAATTAAATAAAATGTCCAAAATATGCAACTTACAGTGACAAAAAGTAGATTAATGTTTACCTAGCAATGTGATATGGAGGAAGAAAGAAGAATGACTGCTAATGGGTACTGGGTGTTATTTGGAGGTGACAAAAACATTCTAAAATGAAACTTTGGTGGTGATCACACAACTATATGAATATGTTAATATGTACTGAATTGAAAACTTCTAATGAGTGAATTACAAGAAATGTAAGTTAAAGTTCAATAAAGCTTTTTTTTAAAGTTTACTAGCAGGAGCAAATTAGTTATACATAAATCTGGATTAAACCGTGTTGTTCTTGATTAAGCTGTTAATAAATGATGTCAATTTCTTTCTTTTTACTTGTTTTTTCTACAGTGAAGTGTTTTAGATGCAATTTTTCAACAAAAAGGACTGGCTATACATTCTACTTAGATTTTTGCTTTGTTTTGTTTTGTTTTTAGTGAGAGTCTCACTCCGTAGCCCAGACTGGAGTGCAGTCATAATGTCATGGCTACAGCATCTTCGACCTTCTGGGTTCAGGCTATCCTTCTGCCTCAGCCTTTCAAGTAGCTGGAACCATAGGCACACACCTCCACACCCAGCTACTTTTCTGATTTATTTAAGAGACAAGGTCTCACCTAGTTGCCCAGGCTGGTCTTGAATCTCTGGATCAGGCAATCCTCTCACCTCCACCTCCCAAAGTGCTGGAATTACAGACAAGTTGGTATTCTGATAAACTTAATAAATTAGATAGGAAAACCTGATATTTATGAGGGTAAACAAAATGTAAAATAGAGTATATCATGTATATAAAAAGTAGTGGGTAAAAAGAAAGGAGATTAACAATGAAAGCAAGGTTGGATAGTCCCTCGTATTCACCACAAGTTCAAATAAACTGGCTCAGAATGTCATTTACTGCCAAGGATAAGAACTGCAGTGAGAAAGCCTCAATAAATGTTTTTTCCTCTAAGAAATGGCATTGTTCTTAGGAAATTCACACTAGTATTTAGAGGTAAAAAGGCAAATGTCTACAATTTGCTCTCCAGTAATTCAGAAAAAGGTGTGTCTACATCTATATTTATGTTTATATCTATATCTATCTAGAATGAGTAATGTGGCAAAATGTTAACAATTGATGGACCTGGGTAAAGGGTTTGTGAGAGTTCTTTGCACATTTAAAAAAATTTCTGCACATTTGAAATGATCTCAAATGAAAAAGGTTTTTAAAAATGAAAAATAATACAATATCAAAATATGATTTAAGTTATACAAGACATGCCAGATACTCTTATTAAAATCTTTTGTGGTAAGATTTCAGTCTTCCAGGAAAAGTTTTGTATCAGTTATCTTTGTGAAAA
>NW_007248220.1:0-3163 GCF_000164805.1 Carlito syrichta
GACCACTGGCTTCAGGTTTACCTTGTAGTCCAGAAACTACTGCTGGACATTCGTTTTCGCATTGAGAAAGTGGGATTAGGGGTTCCCACATATTTATGATGTTTTCTTAAGGGGGGAACCAGCAATCTTCCATTCCAGGTCCCTGGAAACTTCTTGGCGTATGTGTTTGGTATGTAAGAGTTTGTATTCCATGTCACCAGCAAAAGTCCAGGCAACTTCCTGATAATAAAAAAAGGAATGTTGGTTATGGGAGCCCTCAATCCATTTCTACAGCGCTCCATTATAAGGGCTTATCTGGAGTCTGGGCTTCTAGTTTCCCAAATTCTTCAGAGCACATTGCCACTTGGAATGACAAGTGTCATTATAGATTTCCAACATCCTTCTGGTCCTCTTGATTGTTGTAACCAAGAACCAGTCCGTACAATTCAGTTGGGTTTCTCGGCACAACTAAAGCCAGATTACAGTACTAAGGTATCATCTCGCCATATTTGTGTGAACTCTTGTCTTAAAATGTAACCTGTAATCCTAAAACTTCCGTTTGCGAATCTATTTGCTATAGCCTGGGGGTATTGAGGTTGCCAAGCATGTAGTACATATTTTTAAAGATAACCAGGAATTCCAGATTCCACGTCCCTGAGAAACAGCTGGGTATGTGTGTATTTGCATGTGAAATTTTGGAATCCAGATCATCTGGGAAAATCAGGGCATCTTGCTGATAACGAGAGGAGAATGCGGGTTCAGGGGTCCTCAATCGTCAAAATCTATATGGCCTCTTCATAAGGTTTAATGAGGAATCTGGGCTCATAGGTCCTTCCATTTTTCAGAGCTACTTGCTACTTGGATACCTAAAATCTCTTATTACAGATCCAAGCGATTCCGGTCCTTCCGATAGTTGCAATTTAGTATGTGAACCTACAGTTTCATTTCTTTCTTATCAACATCTTCAGCCATAATCCAGTTCCCCAGGTATCAGCTGGCATTTTGCGACAAAATCCCTCACTTCAGGTTACCTCAAAATACCGAAATTCCCTGTGGTCAGGCTGGTGGAAATTGGGATATTGGGTCTAGAATATTACACATTTTTAGAAACTACTACTAGAATTTTAGATTGATATTCATAATTTGGGATTAGGTATTCCCAAATATATAGGGCGTATTCTTAAAGGTGATACAGCAATCTTGCATTCCAGGTCCCTTCTGACCTTTTGGGCTTATGATTATTGGAATATAAGAATTTGTACTTCCACGACGCCAGGTAACTTCCGGGTAGTCTTAGTGAGAACAAAAAGAATCTGGATTACAGGACGCCAATCCAGATTCTACATGGACACCGTATAATGGGTAATCTGGAATCTGGGATTCTTCAGGACTACAGGCCTCTTGGATATGACAATATTTTCATTATAGATTCTCAGCAACCTTCTGGTTTTCTTGATAGATGTAATCGAGAATGTGTACCCTAAAGTCCGTTGGGTTCCTTGGGACAACAAAGGGCAGATTCCAGGACCCAAAGAATCTTATCACCATAATTGTATGTAACTATTGCCTTATGATGGACCTTGTAATCCTAAAACTTCTGTTTGTCCTTCTATTCCGATAGGGGTCTGGTGTTTTGAGGTTGCCAAATATTTATTACGTACTGTTAAGGGTAACCAGGATTCATGGATTCTATGACACTAGGTAGTTTCTGGGCATCTGCCTATTTGTATACAGAGTTTTTGGATCCACATCACGAGGGAAAATCAGGGAATATTGCTGAGAACGAAAAGGATCTCCGGTTCTAGGAGTTCTCATTCGACAGAAATTACAGAGCATCTTGATAAGGTTTAATCAGCAATCTGGGCTTCAGCATCCCTACATTTTTCAGAGCTACTAGCACTGGAGATACCCTTAATCGGTCATTACAGATCCCTAGGAACATACTATTCTCCTGATAGTTGTAATCGAGGATCTGGCCTAAAGATCCTTTTGTGTCTTATTAATATCTAGGACCATAATCCCAGGAGTCAAATGGCAAATGATACACAGTCCCTCGATTCAGGAAACCGCAAACTACAGAAATTTCTTGTGGTCGGACAGGTGGAAATTGGGACATGGGTTTAGGAGAGTCTACATTTTGGGGAAATCTTGTTAAAGGGAACCAGGAATCTTGTATTCCAGTTCCCCAATAAACTTACGGGAGCCTTTCTCTTGATATCCAAACAACTGGAATTCTAGGTCACCAGGAACTACCTCAGTGCCTTGCTGAGTAGGTAGCAGGAATCTGGGCAATGGGAGTCCTCATATACAGGAAACTACACGGCCTCTTGCTAAGAAAGAATAAGGAATTTTGGTTGTACGAATCCTCAGCCCAAAAATCCACAGGTTGTCTGACTAAGAGGTAAACATGAATCCGGTTTTTAATGTAGGAATCTGAGTAGTGTGAGTCCTCAAACACAGGAAACAGGACTGCCTATTGCTAAGAAAGAATAAGGAATCTGGGTTACACATGTCCTCAATCCCTAAAAAACTTCAGGGCGTCTTGCTAAGGGATAAACACGAATCAGGGTTTTTGAAGCATGAATCTGCGGAAATAGGGTCCTCGTATAGAGGCAAATACATGACCTTTTGCTAAGAATAAGGAATCTGGGTTGCACGTGTTCTCTATCCCAAAAGTACTACAGGGCCTCTTGCTAAGGGCTAAACAAGAATAAGGGATTCGAAGCAGGAATGTGGGTAATACTTCTCATAAAAGGAACCTTTGAGGCCTCTTCCTAAGAAAAAATAAGGAATCTGTTTTATGCTGTTCCTCAATCACAAAAAGCTAAGGGCTAAACTAGATCAGAGCTTCGAACATCCCTCATGTTTTTTTTGGGGGGGGGTTGGAGTCTCACTCTGTGGCCCAGGCTGGATTCCAATTCTCCAGGAAACTTCTGGGGGTCTTTCATTTGATATCCAAACAACTCGAATTCTACATCACCATGAAATATCTCGGTGTCTTGCTCAGAATGAAGCAGTAATCTGGGTAACAGGAGTCCTCATATACAGGAAATTTCATGACTCTTGCGAAGAATAAATAAGGAATCTGGGCTACATGGTTCCTCAATACCGAAAATATACAGCGCGTCTTGCTAAGGACTAAACAGGATCAGGGCTTCGAGCACCTCTCATGTTTTTTGTGGGG
>NW_007248220.1:4158-5977 GCF_000164805.1 Carlito syrichta
ACGACCTATATGCATACCACAAATCAGGCATTGCCACTCCCCAGGAATGTGTTGCATCTCTTGATAGTTGTAGCTGAGAATCTGGCCTACTGGTCCGTTTGTTTCACAGGGTACTGTGAGGCCAGATTCCACAATCCATGAAATCAATTGCCATTTGTTAATGTGATCACTGGCTTCAGGTTTACCTCGTAGTTCAGAAACTACTGCTGGACATACGTTTTCACATTGAGAATGTGGGATTAGGGATTCCCACATATTTAGGATGTATTCTTAAGAAGGAACCAGCAATCGCCGATTCCAGGTCCCTGGGAAACTTCTTGGTGTATGTGTATTGGTATGGAAGAGTTTGTACTTCTACGTCATGAGAAAACGTCCAGGTATCTTCCTGATAATAAAAAAGGGAATGTGGTTTATGGGAGGACTCAATCCATTTCTACAGGGCTCTGTTATAAGGGCTTATCTGGAAGCTGAGCTTCTAGTTCTCCAAATTCTTCAGAGCATGTTGCCACTTGGAAAGGACAAGTGTCATTATAGATTCCCAGCAACTTTCTGGTCCTCTTGTTTGTTGTAACAAAGAAACAGTCCATACAATTCAGTTGGGTTTCTCGGAACAACTAAAGGCAGATTACAAGACTAAGGCATCATCTAGCCATATTTGTGTGTAACTCTTGTCTTAAGATGTACCCTGTAATCCTAAAATTTCCATTTGTGAATCTACTTGATATGGACTGGGGGTTGTGGTTGCTAAGCATGTAGGACATATTTTTAAAGATAACCAGGAAACACAGATTCCACGTCCCTGGGAAACAGCTGGACATCTGTCTCTTTGCATACAGAATTTTGAAATACAAATCCCCAGAGAAAATCAGTCTCTTGCTGAGAAGGAGAAGAGAACGTGGGATCAGGGGTCCTCAATAATTAAAATTTATGGCATCTTGATAAGGTTTAATGAGGAATCTGGGCTTGTAGGTCCTTACATTTTGCACAGCTACTTGCTACATGGATACCTAAAATCTCTTATTACAGATCCAAACGATTCCGGTCTTTTCAATGGTTGCAATTGAGTATCTGAACCTACAATTTCGTTTGTTTCTTATCCACAACGTCGGTCATAATCCAGTTCCCCAGGAATCAACTGGCATTTTCTGACAAAATTCCTTGCATGAGGTTACCTCAAAATACCGAAATTTCCTGTGGTGAGGCTGGTGGAAATTGGGATATTGGGTTTAGAATATTACACATTTTTACGATGTCTTGTTAAGGGGAACCTGGAAGCTTGGATTACAGTTCCCAGGTACTCTATGGGAGTCTTTCTATTGATATCCAAACAACTGGATTCTATGTTCACCAGGAAATATCTCGCATATTTCTGAGAATTAAGGAGGAATTTGAGAATCGGGAATCCTCATATAAGGGAAACTATATGTCCTCTTACTACGGAAGAATAAGGAATCTGTGTTACACAAATCCACATATTCCAAAAACCTACAGGAAGTCTTATTTAGGGAGAAAAAGTATCAGGGATTTGAAGCACGAATGTGGGAAATGGGAGCCCTCATATACAGGAATTTTCACAACCTCTGGCTAAGGATGAACAACAAATCTGGGTGACACATGTCCTCGACCCAAAACATCTTCAGTGCATATTTATAAGGGATAAACAATTATCAGGGTTTTGAAGCAGGACTCTCGGTAATGGGAGTCTTCATATACAGGAAACTACACAGCCTCTACCTAAGAAAGCATAAGGAATATGGTGTTCCCAAGACCTCAATGCCAAAAATCTACTGGGCATCTTGCTAAGGGCTAAACAAGAATG
>NW_007248221.1:0-6997 GCF_000164805.1 Carlito syrichta
AAATCTGGTTTACACGTGACTTCAATCCAAAAAAAAACTTCAGTGTGTCTTGCTAAGGGCTAAAGACGAATTAGGTTGTTGAAGCATAATCTAGAGAAATGAAATCCTCATATACAGGCAACTGCACGGACTTTTCCTAAGAAAGGAAAGGAATCTGGGTGACATGTCTTCTCAATCACCAAAAAACTTCAGGGTGTCTTCCAAAAGTCTAAACAAGCATCAGGGTTTCGACGCAGGTATCTGGGAAAGGAAGAACTCATATACAAGCAACTACACAGTAGTTGCTAAAAATAAGGAGTCTAGGTTATACGAATCCTCAGTCCTGAAAGTCTAAAGGGCATCTTGCTGACGGCTAAAGAAGAATCAGGGATTCGAGGCATGAATGTGGGTAATAGCAGTTCTCATATACAGGAAACTACATGGCCTCTTGCTAAGAAAAAAGAAGAAATCTCTTTTATACGGTTCTTCTCTCAAAAAATCAACATGGCGTCTTCCTAAAGGCTAAACAAGAATCAGGGTTTTGAAACAGGAATCTAGGGATGGAGTGTCCTCATATACAGGACACTACACGGCCTCCAACTAAGGAAGAATAAAGAATGTGTGTTGTACGAGTCCTCAATCCAAAAGATTCCCAGGGTGTCTGCTATGGGTCAAACAATAAACAGGGTGCCGAGCTCTCGAAATGTTTATTAGCAGTTTTGTATGCGGATATTACGAATCAGTCATTTCAGGACTCCAGCAACATTCTGGTCCTCTTGAAAGTTGTAAAGGGTTAGGGGCACTCCAAGTCCATTAGGTTCCTTAGAACAACTAAGGCCGGATTCCAAGACAAAAAGAAACTTCTTGCCATATTTGGATGTAACTGTGGTTTTAAGGTGAACTCGGTCATCCTTCACCATCTGATTCTCTTTTTATTTTGAGAGGGGACAAGGGTTTTGCAGTTGCCAAATGTTTAGTACGTATTTTTAAAGGTAACCAGGAATCATGGATTCCACGTGCGTAGGAGCCTTCTGGGCATCTGTCTTTTTTATGCAGAGTTTGGAATTCACATTGACAGGGAAAATCAGGGCATCTTGCTGATAACCAAAAGGAAATCCGGTTCTAGGAGTTCTCTTTAACTGGAATCTATAGGGCCTCTTGATAAGGTTTAATCAGCAATCTGGGCTTCTGGGTAACTACATTTTTCAGAGCTACTTGCTCCGTGGATACTCTAAATCTGTCATTACAGATCCACAGGAACTTTCTGGTACTTTTGTTAGTTGTAATCAAGTATATGACCCTACAAATTCTTTTGTGTCCTAGGAACATCTACGGTCATAATCATGTTTTCCAGAATCAAAATTCATATTGGTACAAAATCCCTCGATTGAGGTGATGTCAAACTACAGAAAATTCTTGTGGGCGGCCAGGTTGGAATTGGGATGTTGGGTTGTGAAGATTCCACATTTTGGGGGGGTCTTGTGAAAGGGAACCAGGAATCTAGGATTCCAGATCCCAAAGAACATTATGGGAGTTTTTCTCTTGATTTCCAAACAACTGGAATTCTCGGTCACCAGGAATTGTCATGGCATCCTGAAGAGTGAAGCAGAAAACTAGGTAATGTGAGTCGTCATATACAGGAAACTACACATCATATTGTTAAAGAGGTACAAGGAATCTTGTTTACATGAGTCCTCAATCCCAAAAACTACAGGTTGTCTTCCTAAGAAGTAACCACGAATCAGGTTTTTGAAGTAGGAATCTGGACTAAACAAGAATCAGGGTTAGAAGCTGAAACATAGGTAATAGCAGTCCTCATATAAAGAATCTACACAATCTCTTGCTAAGGAGAATAAGAAACGTGTTTTACACTGTTCCTCTGTCACAATATCTACATGACTTCTTGTTAAAGGCTAAACAAGAATCAGGGTTTCCAAACAGGTTTCTGGGAAAAGGGAATCCTCAAATACTGGACATTAAATGGCTTCTTGCTAAGGAAGAATAAGGAATCTTGGATACACTAGTTCCCAATCCAAAAAAATTCTCAGGGTGTTTTGCTACAGGATAAACAAGAATCAGGGCTTCGAGCTCGTCTCATATTTTAGAGGTACTTGGCTTGTGGGTATTATGAATCAGTCATTTCAGGACTCCAGCAACATTCTGGTCCCCTTGAGAGTTGTAAATTGGTATCTGGTAGTACAAGTCCCTTAAGTTCCTTGG
This sequence comes from Carlito syrichta, assembly GCF_000164805.1. Taxonomy (NCBI): domain Eukaryota; kingdom Metazoa; phylum Chordata; class Mammalia; order Primates; family Tarsiidae; genus Carlito; species Carlito syrichta. Next base: position 2,200 of record NW_007248221.1, read on the forward strand.
AACAACTAAGGACAGATTTCCGGAAAAAATGTATCTTCTTTATGTATTTGTATGTAATTCTGGTCTTATGATGATACTGGTAATCCTTAAATTTCCATTTGCACTTCTATTTGGAGAGGGGCCGAGGGTTTTGCAGTTGCCAAAATTTGTACGAATTATTAAAATGTAACCAGGAATCATGGATTCCACGTCCCTAGGAAACATCTGTTCATCTGCCTTTTGGTATACAGAGTTTTGGAATACACATAGAGAGGAAAATCAGGGCATCTTGCTGAGAACGGAAAGGGAATCCCTTTCTTGGAGTTCTCAATCGCCTAAATCTTCAAGGTCTCTTGATAAGGTTTAATCAGCAATCTGGGCTTCTATGTCGCCACATTTTTAGTGTGTCTTTTGAAAAGGGAATCAGGCATCTTGGGTTCCAATTCCACAAGAACTTTATGGAAGTCTTTCTCTTGAGAGCCAAGCAACTGGAATTCTAGGTCACCACGAAATATCTTGGTGTCTTGCTGAGAATCAAGCAGGAATTTCAGTAATGGGATTCCTCATATACAGAACATTACACTGCCTGTTGCTACGGAAGAATAAGGAATCTTGGTTACACGAGTCCTCCATACCAAAACCCTACAGAACGTCTTGCTAAGAGATAACCACCAATCAGGTTTTGGGAGTAGGAATCTGGCTAATGTGAGTCCTCATATACAGGAAACTGCTCTGTCTATTTCTAAGGAAGAATAAGGAATCAGGTTTACATGTGTCCTCAATCAAAAAAAAAAAAAACTTCAGAGTGTCTTGCTAAAGGATAAACAGGAATTTGGGTTTTTGAAGCATAATCTAGGGAAATGAAATCCTCATATACAGGCAACTGCACGGACTTTTCCTAAGAAAGAATAGGGATTCTGAGTGACATGCGCTCTCAAACACCAAAGAACTACACGGCATCTTCCTAAGGACTAAACAAGCATCAGGGTTTTGACATATGTATCTGGGAAAGGGAGTACTCATATACAGGTAACTACAAGGCAGTTGCTAAAAATAAGAAATCTGAGTTATACGAGTCCGCAGACCTGAAAATCTACAGGATATCTTGCTGATGGCTAAAGAAGAATCAGGGATTCGAGGCATGAATGTCGGTAATAGCAGTCCACATGTACAGGGAACTACATGGCCTCATGCTAAGAAAACAGAGGAAATCTGTTCTACACGGTTCCTCTATCAAAAACTCTACATGGTCTATTACTAAGGGCTAAACAAGAATCAGGGTTTCAAAAGAGGAATCTAGCGAAAGAGAGTTATCACATACAGGACACTTCACGGCCTCCAACTAAGGACGAATAGAGAATCTCTGTTGTACGAGTTCTCAATCCAAAAAATTCCAGGAGGTCTGCTATGGGACAAACAAGAAACAGGGCTTCGAGCTCCCCAAATGTTTTGGAGCAATTTAGCATGCAGTTTTAAGAATCGGTCATTTCAAGACTCCAGCACCATTCTGGTCCTCTTGAAAGTTGTAAACGGGTATTGGGAACTCCAAGTCCATTAGGTTCCTTGGAGCAACTAAGGCCAGATTCCAGGACAAAAAGAATCTTCTTTCCTTATGTGGATGTAGCTCTGGTCTTAAGGTGAACCCTGTAATCCATCCCTTTCGTTTGTTTTTTATTTTGAGAGGGGACAAGAGTTTTGCAGTTGCCAAATGTTTAGTAAGTATTTTTAAAGGTAACCAGCAATCATGTGTTCCACGTCCCTCGGAAACTTTTGGGCATCTGTCTTTTTATATATAGAGTTTGGAATCCACATCGATAGGACAAATCAGGGCATCTTGCAGAGAACGAAAAGGAAATTCGGTTCCAGGAGTTCTCATTAACCAGAATCTACATGGCCTCTTGATAAGGTTCAATCAGCAATCTGGGATTCTGGTCCATATATCGTTCAGAGCTACTTGTTCCGTGAATACACTAAATTTGTCATTACATATCCACAAGCTGGGTAATGGGAGTCGTCATATACAGGAAACTACATGACATATTGCTAAGGAAGTATAAGGAATCTTGGTTACATGAGTCCTCAATCCCAAGAACTACAGGCCGTCTTCCATCGAGGTAACCATGAATCAGGTTTTTGAAGTAGGAATCTGGGTAATGGGAGTCCTCTCATACAGGAAACTTCACTGCCTATTGCTAAGTAAGAATAAGGAATCTGCATTACTCGTGTCCTCAATCCCAAAAAAACTTCCGGTCGTCTTGCCATGGGCTAAACAAGAATCAGAATGTTTTAACCATGAATCTGGGGAAATGGAGTCCCTATACACAGGCAACTAAATGACCATTTGCTAAGAATGAATAAGTAATCTGGGTTACACGAGTCCTCAATCCAAAAATCTACAGTGCATGTCGCCACATTATTAGGGTGTCTTTGAAAAGGGAACCAAGAATCTTGGGCTCAAATTCCACAAGAAATTTATGGGAATGTTTCTCTTGATATCTAAGCAACTGGAATTCTAGGTCACCAGGAAATGTCTCGACTTCTTGCTGAGAAGTAAGCAGCAATTTCAATAAATTTCTGTATGTACTTTAATTTGGAGAGCGGCCGAGGGTTTTGCAGTTGCCAAATATTTAGTATGAACTATTAAAATGTAACCAGGAATTACGGATTCTACATCCTTGGAAACCAGTGGAAATCTGCATTTTTGTATACAGAGTTTTGGAATCCACATAGACAGAGAAAATCAGGGCATCTTGCTGAGAACTGAAAGGGAATCCGGTTCTTGGAGTTCTCAATCGTCTAAATCTACAAGGTCTCTTGATAAGGTTTAATCAGCAATCTAGGCTTCTATAACGCCACATTATTAGCGTGTCTTTGAAAAGGAAACCAGGAATCTTGGGTTCCAATTCCACAAGAACTTGATGGGAGTCTTTCTCTTGATATCCAAGAAACTGTAATTCTAGGTCACCAAGAAGTGTCTCAGTGACTTGCTGAGAATTAAGCAGGAATTTCAATAATGAGAATTCTAATATACAGAACATTACATGACCTGGTGCTATGGAAGTATAAGAAATATTGCTGACCCGAGTTCTCCGTCTCCAAAACCGACAGAGCATCTTGCTAAGAGATAACCACCAATCAGGGTTTGGGAGTAGGTATCTGTATAATGGGAGTCCTCATATACAAGAAACTGCACTGCCTATTGCTTAGGAAGAATAAGGAATTTGGCTTACACGTGTCCTAAATCCACAAAAAAACTTCAGGGTGTCTTGCTAAGGGCTAAACACGAATTTGAATTTTGAAGCATAATCTAGCGAAATGAAATCCTCACATACCTACAACTGCACGGACTTTTCCTAGGAAAGAATAAGGAATCTGGGTGACATGTGTTCTCCATCCCCAAAAAACTACACGACGTCTTCCTAAGGTCTAAACAAGTATCAGGTTTTCGACACATGTATCTGGGAAACGGAGTACTCATATACAGGCAATTGCACGGCTGTTGCTAAAAATAAGGAATCTGGGTTATATGAGTCCTCCTTCCTGAATGTCTACAGGGCATCTTCCTGTCGGCTAAAGAAGAATCAGGGGTTTGAGGCATGAATGTGTGTAATAGCAGCCCTCATATACAGGAAACTACAGGGCCTCTTGCTAAGAAAATAGAAGAAATATTTTTTACACGGTTCCTCTATCAAAAAATCTGCATGGCGTCTTACTAAGGACTAAACAAGAATCAGGGTTTTAAAACAGGAATCTAGGGAAAGTGAGTCCTCCTATACAGGACACTACACGGCCTCTAACTAAGGAAGAATAAAGAATCTTTGTTGTAAGAGTCCTCAATACAAAAAATTCCCAGAGTGTCTGTTGTGGGACAAACAAGAAACAAGGCTTCGAGCTCCTCAAATGTGTCACAGCAATTTAACATGTGGATATTACGAATCAGACATTTCAGGACTCCAGCAACATTCTGGTCCTGTTGAATGTTGTAAATGGGTATTGGGCACTCCAAGTATGTTGGGTTCCTCGGAACAATTAAGGCCAGATTACAGGATAAAAAGAATCTTCTTGCCATATTTGGATGTAACTCTGGTCTTAAGGTGAACCCTGTCATCCTTCACCTTCTGTTTCTCTTTTTATTTTGAGAGAGGACAAGAGTTTTTGCAGTTGCCAAATGTTTAGTAAGTATTTTTAAAGGTAACCAGCAATAATGGATTCCACATCCCTAGAAAACTTCTGGGAATCTGTCTTTTTGTATACAGAGTTTGAAATCCACATCAAGAGGGAAAATCAGGACATCTTGCTGAAAATGAAAAGAAATCCGGATCTAAGAGTTTGCATTAACTAGAATCTACAGGGCCTCTTGATACGGTTTAATCAGCAATCTGGGCTCTGGGTTCCAACATTTTTCAGAGCTACTTTCTCCGTGGATATGCTAAATCTGTCATTACAGATCTACAGGAACTTTCTGGTCCTCTTGTTTGTTGTAAAGAAGGATCAGTCCCTACAAATCCTATTGTGTCTTAGGAACATCTACGACCATAATCATGTTCCCCAGAATCAAATTGCATATTAGTACAAAATCCCTCGATTCTGGTGACCTAAAACTACAGAAAATTCTTGTGGATGTGCAGGTCGAAATTGGGATGCTGGGTTTTGGAGATTCCACATTTTGGGGAAGTCTTGTGAAGGGGAATCAGAAATCTTGGATTCCAGTTCCCAAAGAAAACATTATGGGGGTCTTTTTCTTGATATCAAACAACTGGAATTCTCGGTCACCAGGAACTGTCTCAGCATCCTGCAGAGTGAAGCAGAAAGCTGGTTA
>NW_007248222.1:0-2421 GCF_000164805.1 Carlito syrichta
AGCACGAATCTGGGGAAATGGTGTCCTTATATACAGGCAACCGCATAACCTTTTGCTAAAAAAGAATAAGGAATCAGGTTTTCACTAGTCCTCAATCCCAAAAATCCACAGGGAATCTTGGAATGGGCTAAAAAATAATCAGTGTTTTGAAACAGAATCTATGTTATGAGAGTCTTAATGTACAGGAAAATACACCACCACTTGCAAAGGAAGAAAAATAATCGGGGTTATAGCAGTCCTCAGTCTATGTATCTGGGAAAGGAAGTACTCATATACAGGCATCTGCACAGCTGTTGCAAAAATAAGAAATCTGGGTTAAAGGAGTCCTCAGTCCTGACAATGTACAGGGCATCTTGCTGACGGCTAAAGAAGAATCAGGAATTAGAGGCATGAATGTGGGTAATAGCAGTCCTCATATACAGGAAACTACATGGCCTCTTGCTAAGAAAAAAAGAAGAAATCTGTTTCACACGGTTTCTCTATCAAAAATCTACATGGCATCTTACGAAGGGCTAAACAAGAATCAGGGTTTCGAAACAGGAATCTTGGGAAAGAGAGTCTTCACAAACAGGACACTACACGGCCTCCAACTAAGGACGAATAAAGAATCTTTGTTGTACGAGACTTCAATCCAAAAAATCACCAGGGTGTCTACTATGGGATAAACAAGAAACAGGGCTCTGAGCTCCTCAAATGTTTCGGAGCAATTTTTCATGCAGATATTATGAATTGGTCATTTCAGGACTCCAGCAACTTTCTGGTCCTCTTGAAAGTTGTAAACGCATATCGGGCACTGCAAGTCCGTTAGGTTCCTCGGAACAACTAATGCCAGATTACAGGAAAAAAAGAATCTTTTGGCTATAATTGGATGTAACTCTGTTCTTAAGGTGAACCCTGTAATCCTTCCCCTTCCGTGTCTCTTCCACGTCCCTAGGAAACTTCTGGGCATCTGCCTTTTTGTATACAGAGTTTGGAATCCACATCGATAGGGAAAATCAGGGCATCTTGCTGTGAACGAAAAGAATATCCGGTTCTAGGAGTTCTCATTATCCGGAATCTCCAGTGCCTCCTGAGAAGGTTTAATCAGCAATCTGGGCTTCTGGGTCCCTACATTTTTCAGAGCTACTTGCACCGTGAATACGCTAAATCTGTCAGTACAAATCCACAGGAACTTTCTGGTCCTCTTGTTAGTTGTAATCAAGATCTGGCCCTACAAATCCTTTTGTATTCTAGGAAAATCTACGACCATAATCATGTTCCCCAGAATCAAAAGGCATATTGGTATAAAATCCCTCGATTCAGGTGAACTGAAGCTACAGAAAATTCTTTGGGTGGGCAGGTCGTTATTGGGATATTGGGTTTTGAAGATTCCACATTTTGGGGAGGTATTGTGAAGGGGAACCAGGAATCTTGGATTCCATTTCGCAAAGAACAATGTGGGCGTCTTTCTCTTGATATCCAAACAATTGGAATTCTCTTTCTCAAGGAAATGTCTCGTCCCAAAAAAACGACATGGCATCTGCCTAAGGTCTAAACAAGCATCAGGTTTACTAAACATGTATGTGGGAAGGGGAATACTCCTATAAAGGCTACTGCACGGCTGTTGCTGAAAATAAGGAATCTGGGTTATATGAGTCCTCAGTCCTGAAAATCTACAGGGCATCTTCTTGACGGCTAAAGATGAGTCAGGGATTCGAGGCATGAATGTGAGTAATAGCAGTCCTCATATACAGCAAACTACAAGGCCTCTTGCTAAGAAAAAAGAAGAAATCTGTTTTACACGGTTGCTCTATCAAAAAATCTACATGGCGTCTTACTAGGGTCTAAACAAGAATCATCGTTTCGAAACAGGAATCTAGGGAAAGAGAGTCCTCACATACAGGACACTACACAGCCTCTAACTAAGAAGAATAAAGAATATTTGTTGTACGAGTCCTCATTCTAAAATATTCCCAGGGTGTCTGCTATGGTACAAACAAGAAAACAGGGCTTCGAGCTACCCAAATGTTTCGGTGCAATTTAGCATGCGGATATTATGATTTGGTCATTTCAGGACTCCAACAACATTTTGGTCCTTTTGAAAGTTGTAAACGAGTATCAGGCCATATTTCAGGACAAAAGGAATCTTCCTGCCATATTTGGATGTAACTCTGGCCTTAAGGTGAAACCTGTAATCTTTCTCCTTCCATTTCTCTTTTTATTTTGAGAGGGGACAAGGGTTTTGCAGTTTCCAAATGTTTGGTATGTGTTTTTAAATTTAAAGTGGAAACATTTATTCCACATCCCTAGGAAACTTCTGGGCATCTGTCTTTTGTATACAGAGGTTGGAATCCACATCGACAGGGAAAATCAGGGCATCTTGATGATGACGAAAAGAATATCCGGGTTCTATGAGTTCTCATTATCCGAAATCTCCATGGC
>NW_007248222.1:3128-6696 GCF_000164805.1 Carlito syrichta
TACACGAATCCTCAATTCCAAAAATCTACAGGGTATCTTGGAAAGGGCGAAAAAAGAAACAGAGTTTCCAAGCAGAATCTATGTAATGAGAATCCTAATATACAGGAAAACACACGGCCCATTGCCAAGGAAGAAAAACCATCGGTGCTATAGCAGTCCTCAGGCCTAAAAATCAACAGACCATTTGCTGTGGGCTAAGCAAGTATCAGGGTTTAGAAGCTGCAACATAGGTAATAGCAGTTCTCAAATACAAAATCTATACGATCTCTTGGTAACGAGAAATAAGAAACTTGTTTTACATGGTTCCTCCATCACAATATCTACATGACATCTTGCTACGTAATAAACAAGAATCAGGGTTTCCAAACAGGGTTCTGGGGAAAGGGAGTCCTCACGTACAGGACATTACATGACCCCTTACTAAGGAAGAATAAGGAATCTGTGATAAAATTGTCCCCAATCCGAAAAATTCACATTGTGTCTTGCTACGGGATAAACAAGAATCATGGCTTCGAGCCTGTCTCATGTTTTGGAGATATTTGTCTTGTGGGTATTATGAATCAGTCTTTTCAGGACTCCAGCAACATTCTGCTCCTCTTGAGAGTTATAAACCTGTATTGGGTAGTACAAGTCCCTTAGGTTCCTCAGGACAATTGAGGCTGGATTCTCGGAACAAAAGTATCTTCTTTCCATATTTGGATGCAACTCTGGTCTTAAGATGAACTTGGTAATCCTTAAATTTCCGTTTGTACTTTTATTTGGAGAGGGGACGATGGTTTTGCAATTGCCAAATATTTAGTACGAATTATTGAAATGTAACCAGGAATCATGGATTCCACGTCCCTAAGATACATCTGGGCATCTGCATTTATGTATACAGAGTTTTGGAATCCACATAGACAGGGAAAATCAAGGCGTCTTACTGAGACGGAAAGGGAATCCGGTTCTTGAAGTTCTCAATCGCCTTAATCTACAAGGTCCCTTGATAAGGTTTAATCAGCAATAAGGGCTTCTATGATTCCACATTTTAGGGTGTCTTTTGAAAAGGGAACCAGGAATGTTGGGTTCCAATTCCACAAGAACGTTATGGGAGTCTTTCTCTTGATATGCAAGCAACTGGAAAACTAGGTCACCAGGAATAATCTCGGCGTCTTGCTGAGAATTAAGCAGGAATTTCAGTAATAGGAGTCCTCATATACAGAACACTATACGACCTATCGCTATGGAAGAATAAGGAATGTCGGTTACACTAGTCCTCCATCCCAAAAACATACAGAGCGTCTTGCTAAGAGATAACCACCAATCAGGTTTTGGGAGAAGGAATCTGAATAATAGGAGTCCTCATATACAGGAATCTGCACTATCTATTGCTAAGGAAGAATAAGGAATCTGGTTCACACGTTTCCACAATCAAAAAAAAACTTCAGGTTGTCTTGCTAAAGGCTAAACACGTATTTGGGTTTCTGAAGCTTAATCTAGGGAAATGAAATCCTCATATACAGGCAACTACACGCACTTTTCATAAGAAAGAATAAGGAATCTGGGTGACATGTGTTCTCAATTTTCAAAAAAACAACATGGCATCTTACTAAGGTCTAAACAAGCATCAGGGTTTCGATGCATGTATGTGGGAAAAGGAGTGCTCATATATAGGCAACTGCATGGCTGTTGCTAAAAATAAGGAATCTGGGTTAAACGAGTTCTCAGTCCTGACAATCCACAGAGTATCTTGCTGACGGCTAAAGAAGTATGAGGGATTCGAGGCATGAATGTGGGTAATAGCAGTCCTCATATACAGGAAATTACATGGCCTCTTGCTAAGAAAAAAGAAGAAATCTATTTTTCAAGGTTCCTCTATCAAAAAATCTACATGGTATCATACTAAGGGCTAAACAATAATCAGGGTTTCGAAACAGGAATCTAGGGAAAGCGAATCCTCGCATACAGGACACTACATGGCCTCCAACTAACAACAAATAAAGAATATTTGTTGTATGAGTCCTCAACCCAACAAATTCTCACGGTGTCTGCTAAGGCACAAACAAGAAACAGGGCTTCGAGCTCCCCAAGTGTTTCGGAGCAATTTAGTATGCAGATATTACGAATCAATCATTTCAGGACCCCAGCAACATTCTGGTCCTCTTGAAAGTTGTAAATGGGTATTGGGCACTCCAAGTCTGTTAGGTTCCTCGGAACAACTAAGGCCAGGTTCAAGGACAAAAAGAATTTTCTTAGCATATTTGGATTTAACTCTGGTCTTAAGGTGAACACTGTAATCCTTTAGCTTCCGTTTCTTTTTTTATTTTGAGAGGGTATATAAGTTTTGCAGTTACCAAATGTTTAGTACATATTTTTAAAGGTAACCAGGAATCATGGATTCTACATTCCTAGGAAACTTCTGGTCATCTGTCTTTTTGTATACAGTGTTTGGAATCTATATTGACAGGGAAATCAGGGCATTTTGCTGAGAACGAAAAGAAAATCGGGTTCTAGGAGTTCTCATTACCTGGAATCTACTGGGCCTCTTGATAAGGTTAATCAGCAATCTGGGGTTCTTGGTCCCTACATTTGTCAGAGCTAGTTGCTCTGTGGATATGCTAATTCTTTCATTACAGACCCACAGGATATTTCTGGTCCTCTTGTTCGTTGTAATCAAGGATGTGGCCCTACACATCCTTTTGTTCCTAGGAACATCTACCACCATAATCATGTTCCCCAGAATCAAAAGGCATATTGGTACAAAATACCTCGATTCAGGTGACCTCAAACTACAGAAAATTCTTGTGGGAGGGCTGGTCGGAATTGAGATGTTGGGTTGTGAAGATTCCACATTTTTGGGAGGTCTTGTGAAGGGGAACCAGGAATCTAGGATTCCAGTTCCCAAAAAACATTATGGGAGTCTTTCTCTTTATATCCAAGCAACTGGAATTCTCGGTCACCAGGAACTGTCTCGGCATCATGCAGAGTGAAACGGGAAGCTGGGTAATGGGAGTCGTTATATACAGGAAACTACACGTAAAATTGCTAAGGAAGCATAAGGAACCTTGGTTCCATGAGTCCTCAATCAAAAACTACAGGCCGTCTTCCTAAGAGGTAACCAAGAATCAGGTTTTTGAAGTAGGAATCTGTTTATTGGTAGTCCTCACATACAGGAAACGTCACTGCCTCTTGCTAAGTAAGAATAAGGAATCTGCATTACTCGTGTCCTCAATCCAAAATAAATTTCACGTCGCCTTTCTATGGGCTAAACATGAATCAGGGTGTTTTAAGCATGAATCTGGAGAAATTGAGTCCTTATACACAGGCAACAACATGACCATTAGCTAAAAAAGAATAAGGAATCTAGGTTACAAGAATTCTCAAACACAAAAATCTACAGAGCATTTGAAAAGGGCTAAAAAAAATCTGAGTTTCAAAGCAGGATCTATGTATGGAGCAGACTAATATACAGGAAAATACACGGCCCTTTGCCAAGGCAGAAAAAGAATTGCGGTTATAGCAGTCTTCAGTCCTAAAAATAACAGGCCATCTGCTGTGGGCTAAACAAGAATCAGAGTTAGAAGATGCA
>NW_007248223.1:0-1289 GCF_000164805.1 Carlito syrichta
GAAGAATAAGGAATTTGGCTTACACGTGTCCTCAATCCCCAAAAAAGCTACAGGGTGTCTTGCTAAGGGCTAAACACGAATTTCGGTTGTTGAAGCATAATCTAGGTAATGAAATCCTCATATACAGGCAACTGTACGGATTTGTCCTACGAAAAAATAAGTAATCTGGTTATATGTGTTCTCAGTCCCCAAAAATCTACACAGTGTCTTCCTAAGTTCTAAACAAGCATCAGGGTTTAGACGCAGGTATCTGGGGAAGGCCGTACTCATATACAGGCAACTGCACAGTTGTTGCTAAAAATAAGGAATCTGGGTGACACCAGTCCTCAGGGTATCTTGCTGACGTCTAAAGAAAAATCAGGGATTCGAGGCATGTATGTGGGTAATAGCAGTTCTCATATGCAGGAAACAATATGGCCTCTAGTTAAGAAAAAAGAAGAAATGTGTTTTGCACGGTTCCACTATCATAAAATCTACATGGCATCATACTAAGCACTAAACAAGAATCAGCGTTTCAAAACAGGAATCTAGGGAAAGAGAGGACTCATATACAGGACACTGAATGGCCTCTAACTAAGGAAGAATAAAGAATCTTGGTTGTATAAGTCCTCAATCCAAAAAATTCCCAGGGTGTCTGCTATGGGACAAACAAGAAACACTTCTTCGATCTCCACATATGTTTTGGAGCAATTTAGCATGCGGATATTACGAATCACTCATTTCAGGACTCCAGCAACATTCTGGTACTCTTGAAAGTTGTAAACAGGTATCGGGCACTCCAAGTCCGTTAGGTTCCTTGGATCAACTAAGGCCAGATTCCAGGACAAAAAGAATCTTCTTGTCATATTTGGATGTAACTCTGCACTCAGGGTGAACCGTGTATTCCTTCATCTTCTGTTTCTCTTTTTATTTTGAGAGGGGACAAGGGTTTTGCAGATGCTAAATGTTTAGTACGTCTTTTTAAAGGTAACCAGGAATCATGGATTCCACGTCCCTAGGAAACTTCTGGGCATCTGTCTTTTTGTATACAGCGTTTGGAATCCACATCAACAGGGAAAATCAGGGCATCTTGCTGAGAACGAAAAGGAAATCCGGTTCTAGGAGTTCTCATTAACCGGAGTCCACAGGTCCCCTTGATAAGGTTTAATCAGCAATCTGGGCTTCTGGGTCCCTACATTTTTCAGAGCTACTTGCTCCATAGATACGCTAAATCTGTCATTACAAATCCACAGGATCTTGCTGGTCCTCTTGTTAGTTGTAATCAAGGATCTGGCCCTACAAATCCTTTT
>NW_007248223.1:1881-3270 GCF_000164805.1 Carlito syrichta
CCCAGGAAGAAGAAGAATTAGGGTTAATAGCAGTCCTCAGTCCTAAAAAATCAAACAGACAATCTGCTGTGGGCTCAACAAGAATCGGGGGTTAGAAGCTGTAACATACGTAATATTAGTCCTCATATACAGAATCTACACCATTCCTTGATAATGGGAAAATAAGGAACCTGTTATACACTGTTCCTGCGTAACAATATCTACATGACATCTTGCTAAGCGCTGTACAAGAATCAGGGATTCGAAATAGGATTGTGGGGAAAGAAAAAAAAACATATACAGGACACTGCACGGGCTCTCGCTAAGGAAGAATAAGGAATCTGTGATACACGAGTCCCCAATTCGAAAAATTCTCAGGGTGTCTTGTACGGGATAAACAAGAATCAGGGCTTTGAGCTCATCTCATGTTTCGGAGATATTTGGCTTGTGGGTATCATGAATCAGTCATTCCAGGACTCCAGCAACATTCTGGTCCTCTTGAGAGTTGTAAAGGGGTACCTGGTAGTACAAGTCCCATAGGTGCTTCAGGACAACTAAGGCCATATTCACGGAACAAAAGTATCTTCTTGTCGTATTTGGAGGTAACACTGGTCTTAAGATGAACGTGGTAATCCTTAAATTTCCATAGGTACTTTTATTTGTAGAGGGGCTGAGGGTTTTGCAGTTGCCAAATATTTAGTACGAATTATTAAAATGTAACCAGGAATCATGTATTCCACGTCCCTAGGAAATATCTGGGCATCTGCATTTTTGTATACAGAGTTTTGAAATTCTCATAGACAGGGAAAATCAGGGCATCTTGCTGAGAACGGAAAAGGAATCTGGTCTTGGAATTCTCAATCACCTACATCTACAAGGTCTCTTGGTAAGGTTTATCACCAATCTGGGCTTCTATGTCGCCATATTTTTAGGGTGTCTTTTGAAAAGTGAACCAGGAAGCTTGGGATCTAAATCCACAAGAACTTTATGGGAGTCTTTCTCTTGATATCCAAGCAAATGGAATTCGAGGTCAGCAGGAAATGTCTCAGCGTCTTACTGAGTATGAAAGAGGAATTTCAGTAATGGGGGTCCTCATATACAGAATACAACACGACCTGTTGCTATGGAACAATAAGGAATCTTGGTTACGAGTCCTCCGTCACAAAAATCTCCTGAGTGTCTTGGTAAGAGATAACCTCCAATCAGGTTTTGGGAGTTAGAATCTGGATAATGGGAGTGCTCATATGCTGGAATCTGCACAGTGTATTGCTAAGGAAGAATAAGGAATCTGGTTTACACATGTCCTCAATCCCAAAAAAAACCTTCATAGTGTCTTGCTAAGGGCTAAACACGAATTTGGGTTTTTGAAGCATAATCTAGGGAAATGAAATCCTCAAATGCAGGCAACTG
>NW_007248224.1:0-1712 GCF_000164805.1 Carlito syrichta
GAATGTGAGTTCCCAAAATGGCTATTACTTCTCTACCACCATCCCCCAGCCCACCACCAACCGCGCTGGGGTCAGGCCCGGGAACTTCAGTCCCACGCAAGGCCAGATATTGCGCCCCCCCCACTGCTGCCGTTCTACTTGTGAGTGGAAGTCTCCGGTCCCAGCACACTCCAGATCCCTCCCCGGCTGCATTGTCTCCATCCCACGCACCAAGCACCAAGCCGCCGGTCACACAGGGAGGCTCTGGGCACCCGCCATTCACAGACACCGGTCCCATTCCTGGCTGAAGTACTCTGTAGGGTCCCAGCGACACTCTCGCCAATTACAGCCTGCCCTTTGGAACTTTGCAGCTCTGGAACTCCAGGTCCATGCTGGCTGAGGCACTCAGTGTGAGACCCCAAGCCAGAGGACCCAGAGAAGTGGAGAAAAACAGATCTGCTGAAACTGCCTCACCATTCTCCAGGCAGAGACTTCCATTGCCCCACCCACCTATCAACAAACTTTACCTCATTTCCTAAGGCCAGATATTGCAGCACATGGGGAAGTCTTGGGTTCCTGCTCCCTCCAGCTCTCTCCCTGGCTGCATTGTCTCCAGCCTGGAACCTAGCACCGCCAGTCACACAGGGAGGCTCTGAGCACCCGCCCCTCAGAGACACTGGTCCCATTCCTGACGTAAGTACTCTGTAGGGTCCCAGCACCACTCTCACTGTCCACAGCCTGCCCTTTGGAACTTTGGAGCTCTGGAACTCCGGGTCCACCCTGGCTGAGGTACTCAGCGTGAGACCTCAAGCTGGAGGACCCAGACAAGCGGAGAAAAACAGATCTCCTAAAACTGCCTCGCCATTCTCCAGGCAGAGACTTCCATTGCCCCGCCCACCTAGCAACAAATTTTACCTCATTTCCTAAGGCCAGATATTGCAGGGTGCGGGAAAGTTTTGGGTCCCTGCTCCCTCCAGCCCTCTCCCCGGCTGCATTGTCTCCAGCCTGGCACCTAGCACCGCCGGTCACACAGGGAGGCTCTGGGCGCCTGCCCCTCAGAGACACCGGTCCCATTCCCGGCTGAAGTACCCTGTGGGGGGCCCAGAGTCACTCTCACTGCCCACTGCCTGCCCTTTGGAGCTTTGGAGCTCTGGAACTATGGGCCCACCCAGGATGAGGCACTCAGTGTGAGACCCCAAGCCGGGGGACCAAGACAAGTGGAGAAAAACAGATCTGGGTAAACTACCTTGCTATTCTCTAGGCAGAGACTTCCATTGCCCCGCCCACCTATCAACAAACTTTACCTCAGTTCCTAAGGCAACAGCACAAAACAGGAGAAAAAGCCCCACCCCTATGTTGCAATGAAAAACAAAAGGGAGAGCCTGGAATCAGAGATCACAGAAGTGACTCTAGTCTGATCGCTTATTTTGACTTATGATTTTATCATTGAAACTGTTGGTCTAGATTACGTTTGGTGTTTACCTTCTGACTTATACTGTTTCTTGATTTTTTTGGCCTGTCTCTGTGTAGCTATCAGTATTCTTTAGGGAATCTTTCTTACCTGTCTTTTTTCACTTCTTCCCAGCCCTGTGTCTCTCTCTCACCTGATAATTGGTATGTATATCTGTTTTCCCTTTCGCACTTCTCTCTTTTGCTTATTTTGACTTATGATTTTATCATTGTAACTGTTGGTTTAGTTCACGTCTGTTGTTTACCTTCTGATCAACACTGTT
>NW_007248224.1:2344-3680 GCF_000164805.1 Carlito syrichta
CCAGAAATGAAGGGTCTCAAACTACAAAATGTAAATATCAAAAACAATAATGGAGAGATTAAAAAGAATTGAGGAGACACAAGAAAGAAAACTAGGAAGGAGCTGATATCTGAGATAACAGTAATAAGGAATACTGTGAATGAAATGAATAACAAATTGATAAGCATGGAAAGCAGAATTACCCAAGCAGAAGAAAGAATCTCAGAGCTTGAGGAGCAAACTATAGAAATAACCCAAACTCATAAAAACACAGAAAATAAGCTCAAAAAGACAGAACAAAACCTTCAAGAGATGACTGACTACCTCAAGAGGCCTAATCTAAGAATAATCGGACCCCCTAAGGCAGAAAGAGAAACAGAGACCACATTGGAACAAACTTTCCATGAGATTATTCAAGAAAATTTCCCTTCTCTAATCAGTGATACAAAAATTCAAACACAGGAGATTCAGAGAACCCCCACAAGACAACAAATGAGAAGACCAACTCCTAGACACATAATAATTCGCCTAAATAAAGTAGGCACAAGAGAAAAATCCTAAAGGCAGCATGAGAAAAAGGCTAGATCACCTACCATGGAAGACCAATCAGAATAGCAGCAGATTTATCTGCAGAAACCCTGCAGGCTAGGAGAGCTTGGAGCCCTATCTTCAAAGTCCTAAAAGATAAACAATTTCAACCAAGAATAACCTACCCGGCCAAGCTAAGCTTCATCAGTGAGGGAGAATTAAAATCTTTCCCAGATATCCAATCCCTAAGAACTTATGCAGCCACGAAACCATCTCTACATGAAACACTTAAGAAAGTACTAAACACAGAAGAAAAGGAAAAAAGAACAACGTTCTTCACAAGAGTACAGGGAAAAGAATAAAATATACATGAACCAACCCCAAAACCAAAAGAAAGACAAAAAGAAAAAAGAAAAAACCAAGTGGAAGAACAATTCAACAAGAACTCCATTTTAGGGACGAACTCTCACATTTCAATAATTAGTCTGAATGTGAATGGACTAAACGCACCACTGAAAAGACATAGAATGACAAAATGGATAAAATATCACCAGGCAACAATATACTGCCTTCAAGAGACCCAACTCACTAGAAAGGACATACACAGACTCAAAGTAAGAGGATGGGAAACAAATTTTCAGGCGAATGGAACACAAAAGAAAGGAGGAGTCACGATCCTAATTTCAGACAAAATACCATTTAAGCTATGAAAAATTAAAAAAGATACAGAGGGCCACTACATAATGATAAAAGGTTCACTCCATCAACAAGAAATATCTATCCTAAACATATATGCACCCAACATAGGTGCGCCAACATTCATAAAGCA
>NW_007248225.1:0-1505 GCF_000164805.1 Carlito syrichta
CTGATATTTTGTATTATCTTTTTGTCTTCTATGTCCTGGATTTGGGCTTTTATTTTGTTGATCTGGATTCTTCTGCTGAAATTAGGCTTTTTGTGGTCTTGCTTTTCCAGCTTTCTTAGGTGGCTGGTTAGGCTATTAATTTGTGACCATTCCATTTTCCTCATGTGCATTTGTAGGGATGTAAATTCTCCTCTTACTACAGCTTTCATGGCGTCCCAAAGATTTGGTAGTTTGTTTCTTCATTTTCATTTGTTTCCAGGTATTTTTTAAACTCTGTTTTGATTTCATTGTTGAGTCAGGAGTTGTTTAGCATCATGCTGTTTAGTATCTATGTCTTTGTGGGTTTTGGGGGGACCTTGTTGGTGTTAATGTTTATTTTTATTCCATTGTGGTCCGAAAAGGTACATGGTAAAATTTCGGTCCTTTTAAATTTGCTTATACTTGATTTATGGCCAAGTATGTGGTTGATCTTAGAGTATGTTCCATGTGGTGATGAGTAGAATGTATATTCTGTGGTCTTTGGATGGAGGGTTCTGTAGGTGTCCGTTAATTAAGTCCGTTTGATCAAGAGTAACATTGAGGTTTCAGATCTTGTTGCTGATTTTTTGTCTTGATGATTGTCTAGGGTTGTGAGTGGGGTATTGAAGTCCCCAGTTATGATGGTGTTGGAATTGATATCCTTTTTTAGTTTACCCAGAAGCTGCTTTATGAAAGTTGGTGCTCCTATGTTGGGTGTATATATGTTTAGGATGGATATTTATTGTTGATGGAATGAACCTTTTATCATTATGTAGTGGCCTTCTGTATCTTTTTTGATTTTTGAAAGCTTAAAGGGTATTTTGTGTGAGATTAAGATTGTGACTCTTCCTTTCTTTTGTGTTCTGTTCGCCTGAAATTTTGTTTCCCATCCTCTTACTTTGAGTCTGTGAGTGTCCTTTCTAGTGAGGTGAGTCTCTTGAAGGCAATAAATTGTTGCCTGGTGATATTTTATCCATTTTGCCATTCTAAGTCTTTTCAATGGTGCATTTAGTCCGTTCACATTCAAGCTAATTATTGAAATGTGAGAGTTGATCCCTATCATAATGTCCTTTCAGAGTTGTTGTTTTTTCTGTTTCTGTGTTGTCTTTCTTTTGGAGTTGGTTCATGTGTGTTTTTAATCTTTTGCCTATACTCTTGTGAAGAACATTGTTGTTCTTTTTTCCTTTTCTTCTGTGTTCAATACTTTAAGTGTTTCTTGTAGAGGTGGTCTGGTGGCAGTGTAGATTCTTAGGGATTGGATATCTGGGAAAGATTTCAATTCTCCCTCACTGATGAAGCTTAGCTTGGCTGGGTAGGTTATTCTCAGTTGAAATTGTTTATCTTTTAGAACTTTGAACTTAGGGCTCCAAACTCTCCTAGCTTGGAGGGTTTCTGTAGATAAATATACTGCTATTCTAATTGGTCTTCCCTGGTAGGTAGTCTGACCTTTTTCTCTTGCTGCCTTTAGGATTTTTTCTTTTATACCT
>NW_007248225.1:1848-18118 GCF_000164805.1 Carlito syrichta
ATTTATTTCCATCACAGTATTCTTTACTGCCGTAATTTCTGACATCAGCTCCTTCCTATTTTCCTCTTGTCTCTCCTCGATTTTTTAAATTCTCTCTATTAATGTCTTGATGTCTGGGTTTGTTTCATGTGACCAGTCATTCTGGGGGCTCTTCATTGTTTGTGTTCCGAAGTCTATTTTCTCAGTGTGTGACCTCCCAGGTGTCTGTGTGAGACCTATATTCTTCTTTTGGTTTTTCTTCATTTGTGCGATTTTTTTTTTTTTTGTTGTTGTTGGTTTCCCCCCCTTCCCTACTTTTTCCTTCCCTCCATGTCACTGTCTCCTTTAATTCTGTTATTCAGGGGTGGAGGGGTTGTTTTTACTTCTGTTTGTTCAATCTCCTATTCTTCTTTATGTATGTCCTCTTACTTTGTTCAATTCTGGAGTTGCACTGTAGGTTGGGGGTGGTCCTTTTTGCCATTTTGAGATTTACTTAAGGGGGGAGCTGTGATTCAAAATCTATCTGCAGGTCCTGGTATCCGCCGACAGGTGTGTGAATAATCTGAAACCTGCTTCCCACTGCCTTGGAATCTGTCCATGCAGTGGGGTTGTAGGCTTACTCCCTGAAATAAAATGTGATTAACAGAGGGAAGAGAATGGAGCAGGCAGTGGGGAAAGAGGGGGATGGAGAGAGAGAGGAGTAAGGGTGAAAGCAGAGGAGTGTACCAACAAATGGAGAGAGAGACAAAAATTGAAACAGATAAAAACAATAGACCATGGCTACAAACTGACCAACTCCCATACAAAAAAACCTAAAACATACAATGTTACTAAGATACAAGCTTACCAACCTCCTTATTGTTGTGTTATTCCTCTATACAAAGATATGGTTTACAGAGAGAAGAAAAGAAGGGAAAAGAAGGAGGGAAAAATGGGGGGGAACAAAACAAGGAATAGAATCAAGTCAATCGACTAACAGAACCAATCGAGCACACTCTGAGACTTTTCGTTTAAGTCAAATGTCCTTTCAGCTCTGATTTCTAGCTGTCTTTTCCAGCTGGTACATTTGTTCACAGTTAGGATCAGTTGCCCCTGGCCTGTTGTGAAGGTTAGTTCAGATCATCACTCAGTTCACCACTGCCCCGCTCACCACTCAGATCTGGCCGGTGTCTGTCAGGCTTCCATTTTTCCCCTTTTGGTGTTGTTACCTTGAATCGCCAGCAGGGGGTGTTATCCCTCGCTCTAGATGGTCTTTATCTCAGCTGCTCGCTGCCCCTAAGGGGAGGGAGATATTGCCTCAAGGCACACGGAAGGAGACCCATGACCTGGCAGGACGCCCCAGTGGCTGCAGACCTCAGCAGATCTTGCTCGCAGGGGCTTCAAGGTCTGAAGTCGTGGACCGCCTCAGGCACGGGCCGTGTGATGTGTAATGGCTACCTTGGTGGGGGTGGCTGCAACTCGCCTCAGGCACTGACGGTGCAATGTGGAATGGCTGTCTCAGTGGCAGCGGCAGCCCAGCGGCGGTGGTGGCGGCTCACCTCAGGCACAGGAGGTGTGATGTCCTAAACTACTGTTTCAATCTTAGACATCATCCATTAACTTACCATGTTAAAATGGGGTAATGAAAACTCATATATTTTTTCATTGCATTGCTTTTTATTATTTTTACTTTTTTTTTTTTTTGAGTTGGAATCTCATTCTGTGGCCCAGACTAGAGTGCAGTGGCACACTGCTCCCGGCCACCATAGCCTCAGCCTTCCAAGTAGCTGGAACTACAGTCTTGTGCTACCCTGCCTGGCTAATTTTTGATTTATTGTAGAGATAAGGTCTCCCTAAGTTGCCCGGCAGGTCTCAAACCCACGGGCTCAGGCAATCCATTCACCTCGGCCTCCCAAAGTACTGGGATTACAGGAGCCACCGAACCTGGCCTATTTTTACTTTCTTTCTTTTTTTTTTTTTTTTGAGTTGGAGTCTCATTCTCTTGCCTAGACTGGATTGCAATGGCTGCTCCCGGCCACCACAGGCTCGACCTGCTGGGCTCCGGTGATCCTTCTGCCTCAGCCTTCCAAGTAGCCGGAATTGCAGGCATGCGCTACCACGCCCAGCTGATTTTTTGATTTGTTGTAGAGATGAGGTCTCGCTGCCCAGGCGGGTCTTGAACCTGTGGGCTCAGGCAATCCATTCACCTCAGCCTCCCAAAGGCGCGGGATTACAGGCTGAGCCACTGAGCCCGGCTATTTTTACTTTCAATAGAGAGTTCTAGGGAGTCAGCAATAATGTCCAGCATTATTGGAGGAGGCAGGACAATGGGCATTCTTCAGACTGTTTGAGGTTGTGCACAGTGATAAAAACATTTGAAAGGGTAATTTGGCATATTTATCAAAATGTAAATATATAAGCTCTTTGATCCAGCAATTCTACTTGTAGGAATCTATCCAAAGACATGTTTGTACAAAGATAAGTATACAAATGCTTTATGTTTTTGGCAACATTGTTTTTAAACATTGTTTAAAAGTCGGAAACAAATGTTAATCAGAAAACTGTTTTATGATTTATGGCGCATTCACAATATGAAATACTATGTAATTGTTAAAAGAATTATAGAGACAAATATATAATAAAATAGAAAAATCTATAAATTTTTAAAAGAAAAAAGGAAAGTCATATGGCATACCTACAGTGTGATTCCATTTATTTATTATAAAAATATATATATTTATACCTTCACATTGATACAGAATAGTACACATAGAGGACTGGGGAGAGGAAAGGGACTGGGAAGATAAAGAGGAATTTTCACATTTAAGCCAATATACTTAAAATCTGCCTTAGTGTTTTACAATTGGAAAGGTATATACATTGTATAAAAAACAAAAGAGAGAGAAAGAAGAAGAAAAAACCCAACATTCTCTTCTTCCCAAAAATTTAATATGTATGAGTAAGGAATCGAATTAATTTTATCTAGTATTTCATATTTAAGGATTGATATAAGGATTAGACCTGCATTACATTTCAAATGAAAAAAACAAAACAACCTAGCCTTTGACACAATCCACATGGCTTGACATAGATATTAGCCAATAAGCCAAACATCCTCACCTCAAAGTGACATAACTTTTTTTCTATTATGCTTAGGATCCTGGAGTAATTTAGTTCACCACACCCTTTGTTCCTGAATAAAAGTACTAGTCTGTTGGTAATGCTATTCTCTTTTAAAGAGTTTCTAGAAATATCTTTCCCTTCATGCTCATGTTTTCTCTGCAAGGATCGAATACTCATTCCACTTTAAAATAAAGTTTAATCATAATTTTATTTTATGCTTTAGTTAGTGATATTGTCTTGTGACTTGGAATGAAGACTAAATGGAAGAGTAAAATAACAAGTTGGTCTACAGTGTTGTAATTTAAGTTAATATGACTCATACTAACAATAAGCTTCCTGTACTAAAAGGTACATATCAGTTAATTACTGTTTCTTTGAGGTACAGGAGTAAGGATAGTGTCATTAAATGATCTGTTATGAGTTTAAACTCTTAAGTTCCCAAAGAAAATTTGAAAAGGACTTTGTTAGTTGATCAGTTGCTTACCAACCTGATCAACTAACAAACACCTATTATGAGCAACCCCTATGTTAAGTTCCATGGAGGACACCAATGTAAGACATGATCTCTTTTCTGTCATAGGACACACATACATCAGGCATCATGGAAAGTTGAATCTAGGAAAATCTAGCTTGAAAGGCATTCAAGTGGTTGTGGTGGAGTGAAGGACACTCAGAATTCTTGCTAGCAAGTATAACACATGATTCCTGTTCTCAGAGGGCGTGTAGTTTTATCCACGTGCAAAGAGAACCTACACTGTGAGACTGTATTGTCAAATATTAATGGAGTACAAAAGATAAGTGCTATAGGAAATCTCAGAACATGAGACATGAGACATCTAATAATGTATAGAAGGCAACTGGAAACATGCGATTAAAGCTTAGATGAAATCACTGAGTTAAAGATAACAGCCCTTGTTTTTATATTGCTTTTACTTTTTAAAGAGTGCCTATTTTGAGTATTTATTTATTTATTTTTTATCAATATTTTTTATTTTGATATTGTGGGGGTACAGTTAAGGGTTAGGTATACAAATATGCTTCATTCAGGCCCCCTTGTTAATAACAGGTGTCTCCCCATCCCCAGACAGATGTTTACTATCATTAGTCCCATCCCCCCCACAGTTTCCCACCACTGTCAGTCATTTTCTTATGGTAGTGCGTCGGATGATCAAGGTCCACTATATGAGTGAGAATATGTGATACTCAGATCTTTGTTTCTATGAAAGATCACTCAGTGTTATAGACTCTAGCTCTATCCAGGTTGCTGTGAAATTCATGATTTTGTTCTTTTTTATGGCTGCATAGTATTCCATCATGTATATGTACCACATTTGTAAAATCTAGTCCTCTTTTGATGGACAGCGTGGTTGCTTCCAGGTTCTTGCTATTGTGAACAATGCTGTGATAAACATTCGTGTGCAGGTGTCTTTTTTATAGAATGATTTGAGTTCTTCAGGGTATATTCCCAGTAGGGGGATTGCAGGGTCATATGGGAGGTTGATGTTTAGAGCTTTTAGGAATCACCACACTGCTTTCCACAGAGGTTGCACTAGTTTACACTCCCACCAACAGTTTAACTTATTGTTTGTTTTTGACTTGGGCCTCAATCTGTCACCCAGGCTGGAGCACAGTGGCATGATAATGGCTTACTGAAGCCTTCAGCTCCTGGGCCCAAACAGTCCTCCCATCTCAGCCTCCCGAGTAGCTGGGAATACAGGCACACAACACCATGCCTGGATAATTTTTCTTATTTTTTTTTTTTTTTTGTAGAGACAGAGTCTTGCTATGTTGCCTAGGCTGGTCTTGAACTCCTAGGCTCAAGCAATTCTCCTACCTTGGCCTCCCAAAATGCTGTAGTTTACAAGCTACTGTACCTGGCCCATTTGTTTTTTAGAGACAGGGTCTTGCTCTGTTGCCCAGGCTGGAGTGCAGTGGTGGGATCATTGCTCACTGCAGCTTCAAACTCCTGGGCTCAAGCAATTCTCCCTCCTCAGCCTCCCAAGTAACTGGATTACAGGTGTATACTACCACACCCAGCTAAGTTTTGTATTTTTGTAGAGATGGAGTCTACTCTGTTTCCCAGTCTGGTCTGGAACTCCTGGCCTCAAGTGATCTTCCTGCACTGGCCTCCCCAGTGCCAGGAATACAGGCATAAGCCACTGTGCCCAGTCATAAAGAGAACAACTTTGAAATATTTGCATAAATGTGATAAATAAGATTTCAAGCAGGAGATATACAGAATGAGAAGGAAAAGACGATCAAAACTTGAAGAAAACATTATGACACTGAAAATAAGAACAGACATTTAAAAAGTAGACATCTAGAAATTTAAAATAGTTACTAAAGTTAAAAAAATTGTTTTTTAATTGGTTGGAGTCTCACTCTGTCTCCCAGACTGGAGTGCATGCAATGGCATGCTCACAGCCACTGCAGCCTCGACCTGCTAGGCTCAGGCAATCCTTCTGCCTCAGTCTTCCAAGTAGCTGGAACTACAGGCATGCACCACCAGGCCTGGTTAATTTTTTGATTTATTGTAGGGTCGAGGTCTCGCCAAGTTGCCCAGGCTGGTCTTGAACCCCTGGACTCAGGCAATCTTCTTGCCTCTGTCTCCCAAACTGCTGGGATTACAGGTGTGAACCATTGTGCCTGGCTAAAGTAAAAAATTTAATGGTCTAGTTAATAGCTTATTAGATACAGATGAAGAAAAATTAGCAAATGCAAGGTAGTTCTGAGGAAAATATACAGAAGGCGGTGTGGAGATACAGGGAACACAAATTATGGAATAAAAAATAGGGATAAGAATGAGAAAGTTCAGTATATTATTTAACAAAATTTCCAGAAAGCAAGATAAAAAAGAAGGGAGAGAGACACTTTTGATGAGACAATGACTGATAATTTCCTATAATTATTGAAAGATTGTCTCAGGTTAAGAATAAGAAATCTCAAGCAGAACAAATAAAAATGAGTACATCCCAGGCACACTGTAGTGACACTGAAGTACTGCAATGATGAGGATAAAAATCTAGAAGGAAATCAGACATAAAAGATAGATTGTCTACAAAGAAATAACTACTAGATAAGCAATAGAGCAACAATATATTTCTCAAGAAATCTGTAGGAGCCAGAAGTTAATGGAACAGTATCTTTACACAGCTGAGGAGAAACCAAGGAACTTGTCAACCTAGAATTTGATACCCAACTAAACTGTCACTTCAGAATGCCAAATTATGCCACTTTTCAGACAAAGGCTGAGAAAAGGTATGCCTCTTACAGACGGACGCCGAAAGACTAAAACATTCAAATCAATACTATATATTGTTTAAAGATGCTTTCTTGCATATTATACATGTTTTCATCTATATTATATATCATGATACTTAGGCAGTACATATAAGTAGTAAAAGTATAAAAACAAGCATGGAAATGGAATAGGGATTATTTTTGGGAGAATGGAAGAGAAGGGAATTGGAGCTTCATTTGCTTTTCTTAAGTTAGTGTTCCTGAGCATTTATTATTACTTTTAGTCTGCTTGAAATATATTTTAAAAGGGAGGAGATAGTTTAAAAAAATAATGATCTATGATATCAAATATTACACAAGAAAATACGAACAGAAAATTTCACAGACTTGGACACTAAAAGGCCACTGAATATGTTCCAGTAACTGTTTTCCCAGAAAAGAGAGAATGAAAACAGACTTTCCAACCCTCCTACATTTGTTCATATTATTTTTCCTTCTTTCTTAGTACAATAAAAGCAATGTCCTTATGCCCATCAAAGAGCAGTCTTTTCTCTGTGTGTTTTGAATCTAATTTCTCTCACTTTCTTAGAAGATATTGTGTGTGTGTGTATAGAGATGCAGATATAGATATAAATATGAATATTTAAATACATACTTTTGAGTCAGGGGTCTCACTCTGTCACCCAGGCTAGAGTGCCATGATAATGGCTCACCGCAATCTCAATCTCCTGGGCTTAAACGATCCTGTCACCTCAGCCTCCTGAGTAACTGAGACTACAGGAACACACAGCCATTCCTGACTAATTTTTTGTAGAAATAAAGTCTCATTATGTTACCCAAGATGGAAAGATAAATGTTTATTTTCTTTCTCTCCTATATTTTCACTTTCTCCCTTTCTGCAGAATCCTTACCAGCATTTAAACATGCATAAGCCTCTCCCATTTTAAAACCCCTCTTTCCCCAAGCTGCCACAAACATAATTACTGTGTCTTTTCCCCATCACAACCCATTCCATGCCTTATTTATCTCCTCCCCATATCAACCAAACATCTTGAAAGAATTATCTGCAATTACCATCTTAATGTCTGTCTTTCCCATTTGCCCTTGAAACATTCTTATGGAACTTCCACCCTCATTTCACAGAAATTATTGTCCTCAAGATCAGCCTTGATTGCTTTGTCTTGACTTCTTACTATTACCTGACATTCTGCACCACTTCCTTTTCAATCATTATCATAAGAAATGCAGTATTTGTTGAGCATTTGCTATATGCTAGGCACTGTGTCAATGTGCGACCTTTCTATACATTTCCTTCTTGAAGCCTTTCTTTTTTTGGCCTCCATACCATAATACTCCTGATTGTCCTCTTGCCTCTCAAGTAGATACTCTGGTGTCTTTGCTCTCTCCCATCCTTCTGACATTTATTGGATGAAGTTTCTCAAGGTATAATCCCTAGTCCTCTATTCTTCCATCTGTAAAACAAAGATTATTGCCTTCACTTATACACAGCTATCTGTACATGGATGATTTCCAATTTTTCTTTTTCATTTTATCCACTACTATTTCAACATGTACTTTTTTTTAACTGGAAAATATAGTTTATTTAGAAAATAAATTAGAAAGAGAGAGAAAAGAAAGAAGTTTCACCTCCCCAAGGTAGGGGAGGGGACCAAGGCTAGGAAACATCGCAGCCATAGCTCAAAGAGCCATGTGGACACACCAAGGTTTAGTAAAGCAATGACCAGCAAGTGCATCTTTAAAAGATAAGAACTCTTTTTTTTTTTTTTTGAGTTGGAGTCTCACTGTGTCGCTCAGGTTTGAGTACAGTGACATGCTCACAACCACTGCAGCCTCCACGCTGGGCTCAGGCGATCCTTCTGCCTCAGCCTTCCAACTAGCTGGAATCACAAGTATGTGCCACTATGCCTGGCTAATTTTTTGATTTATTGTAGTTATTGCTTAAACATAACCACAACATCATTATCACACCTAAATAAAATAAACAATAGTTCCTAAATATTACAAAATACTCATTTGGTGAGCAACTTTCCAATTGTCTTATGAAGATCATGAAATTTTTCTAAATTTTCAAAATTAAGGTTCTTACCAAGTGATTCTCTCTCTTGCTTTCAGTCCTATAATGGGGGTAAAGAGCAAAATTTGTAACCTGGCTTATGGCTTATGGACCCTGCATGGTTTGTCCTGGCTTTGCTAGTCATCCAGACGAATAGAATGGAATCCAGAGGTTTGAAATGAAAGTTCAAATCCATTGTCTTTGGCCGGGCTCTGTGACTCAGCCTGTAATCCCAGCACTTTGGGAGGCTGAGGCGAGTGGATTGCCTGAGTTCACAGGTTTGAGACCAGCCTGGTCAACTTGGCAAGACTTTATCTCTACCATAAATAAAAAATTATCCAGGTGTGGTAGTGCGTGCCTATAGTTCTGGCTACTTGGAAGGCTGAGGCAGAGGAATTGCCGGAGCCCAGCAGGTGGATGCTGGTGTGGCCATGAGTGTGTCACTGCATCCCAACCTGAGTGAAACTCCAACTCAAAAACAAACAAAAAACCCCAAAACAAACCCATTGTCTTAAGTTGATATACGATTGATAATATTCAGTCAAAAAGGTACTGACCACCCCCCATGGTAAAATGCGCATCTGTTGGGGTTTGCTTTGACCAAAAGAAGGGAGTGGAGAGAAATATTGATGAGGAAAATGATGCAGACCTGGGTTATGCATCATTTAGCTGTCAGGCAGAGGTGCTAAGGGAAGGGTCCTCATAGACATCATTCTAGGGGGCAGCCCACTCCTGTATGCTCTTCAGCCAACTTGCAGGGTTTGAGGAGTCTCCTATACAACTGAGATTATTTTCTTTGACATCTTCAACAACCTCCATTAGGACAATCAAACTAGACTAACCTCTTCGCTGCCAGTTGATCAGTTTTCCTTGAAGATGTGCAAAGAAGATTCAGTCTTCCCAGACTGCAGTTTTTTTCTCTCATAAGGACAACCTCTGCCCTGCTCCCTGATAACAGTCTCATGAGTGTTTCCTTATATGTGAAAACAATTGTTTGCATATACATAAAAATGTCTGAGTTATTCTTCGATAATAAAAGCTTGGTCTGACCCTCAGATCTATTCTTTCTCCACTCCTTCTCATCTCAATACCTCCATCTACTCAAGTTAGAAATTTGGGAGGATTTTTCAACGTGTTCTTGTCCCTCATCCCTAGCTCCTCCCTGTATCCAGTTCATCACCAAGATCTGAATCCACTTTCAAAATATGCCTTGATAACAAGCATTAATAGTCTCTACCATCTATTGTTTGGACTAGTTGGTCCTGAGTTTTCTCCCTACATTCACATTTATCCTCTTTCATTTTATTTTCACATGGGAGCCAGGGTATCTTAAAAACCATATATCTCATCACATGCCCCTCCCTCTTTAACCACAGTTTGCCCTTCATATTCATGGGTTCGACATCCACAGATTTGACCAAAAAATATTTGGAAAACAAAATGCTGAATAATACAAAATAACATTATGACATTAAAAATAATACAAATAACCAATGCAGTATAATAACTATATAGCACTTGTATTGTATTAGGTATAGTAAGTAATCTCGAGATGATTTAAAGTATACAGGAGGATGTGTGTGGGTTATATGCAAATACCATGCCATTTTATACCAGGGGCTTTAGCACCTGGGGGTTAGGGAATAGGGGGTGGTGGTGGTGTCTTAAAACCAATCTTCTATGGATACCGAGGGATGACTATACTTTGCACAATTTCTATTATACCTGTGACAAAGTGATAAAACAATAAATCCCTAATATGGTCAACTTGTTCACAAAACCCTGCTTGATCTGGCCCCATCTACCTCCCTATATTTATCTGGTACTACTGTCTCTCCTGCTCACAGCTTTAGCCACACTGCCCTTTTTCAATTCCTTTAAACATTAAACATTTTACCACCCCAGGACCTTTGCCTATGCTGTTCCCTCTGTCTTAAATCCTTCTGGTTGTTCATTCTTTAGAAGTTGGTTTACCATTTTCTCAGAGAGGCCATTCCTAAACTCCCTGCTAAATTAGTGAGTCTCTTTTAAGTCCTTCATAGCTCTAAACTTAATTTATATTCATTTATATAATACTTTGTGTAATAGCTTAATTCTTACTAACCTATGAGCTACAAAAGTTCAGGAATTCTATCTGATTTTTTAAAAAATTTGCCAGGTGCAGTATAAATCCCAACACTTTACTTCCTATAATTCCAGCATTTTGGGAGGCCAAGGTAGGAGGATCATTTGAGACCAGGAGTTTGAGATCAGCCTGGGCAACTAAGTGAGACCCTGTCTCTACAAAAAATAGAAAAATTACTGGGTGTGGTGGTGTGTCCCAGCTACTAGGGAGGCTGAGGTAGGAGGATCGCTTGAACCCAGAAGTTAGAGGTTGCAGTGAGCTGTTATCATGCCATTGCACTCCAACTTGGGTGACAGTGAAACCCTGTCTCAAAAAAAAAAAAATTCTTATAATACAAGCTTAGCATATAGTCGGCACTAAATACTTTCTTTGAACAAATGAGTAAGATAAGATATGTGCATTTAGTACAGTGACAGACACAGAAAATACTCATTGACTTTCCTGTTTTTATTTTAAATGTTTACATTAGATATTGGTCTTTTACTTAATGGAATGTTATTAGTTTTTTTTAAGTATGTATTTTAAATCTTTTCAATGACTACAATTATTCCACTAGATGTCAGGCTAACCTAAAAATTAATTGTTATAAAATTAAAGTACTGTGTGTAATTCAGTGTTCAGTTGAGCTGTTAGATGATTCCCCTATTTTTAAAATATAATTTTATCTTTTATAAGAGATGAGGTCTCGCTATGTTATCCTCTACTGTTAATTTAGTGAAGAGAGATAATGTTTTTTAGATACCTTTGACACTGAGATTGTGAATGCTCCATGATTGTATAGAATACTGAGGATATAAATTTCTTGTGCTGCAGAAGGTTGTAGATATTTTGGGTTTCTCATCAAAGGCTTGAACTCTATCAAAAATAAAATACTTGTGAAATAGGCTGGATGCGGTGGCTCATGCCTGTAATCCCAGCACTTTGGGAAGTGGAGGCAAGAGAATTGCCTGAGCCCATGGATTTGAGACCAGCCTGGGAAACATGTTGAGACCTCATCTCTACAATAAATCAAAAAATTAGCCGGGCATGGTGGTACACGCCTGTAGTTCCAGCAACTTGGAAGGCTGAGGCAGAAGGATCACCTGAGCCCAGCCGGTCGAGGCTGTGGTGGCTGTGAGCGTGCCACCGCACTCCAGCCTGGGTGACAGAGTGAGATTCCTATTTTTAAAAAAACTCCAAAACAAAAAACAAAAAAAAATTGTGAAATTTAATTTTTAAAAACCTGCTAATATTTATTGAGTGCCAACTACATGCCAGACACTTTGCTAAATGCTTTACATGTTGAATCTCATTTAATAAGTTATGACAATAATTAAAAGTATCTCATTAATAAAACAATCTTGTGGCTGGGCTTGGTGGTTCATCCTGTAATCCCAGTACTTTGGGAGGCAGGGGTGAGTGGACTCCCTGAGTCCGTGGGTTCGAGACCAGCCTGGGCACCTTGGTGAGACCTCGTCTCTACGATAAATAAAAAATTAGCTGGGTGTGATAGGGTGCACCTGTAGTTCTGGCTCCTTGGAAGGCTGAGGCAGAAGGATTGCTGGAGCCCAGTAAGTCGACTCTGGGGTGGCCGTGAGTGTGCCACTGCACTCTAACCTGGGCAACAGAGTGAGACTCCAACTAAAAAAAAGAAAAGACAAAAAATCTTGTGAGGCAAATACTATTAACCTCATTTTGAAAGCTGGGATTAAAAAAGTTAAATAGCTGTTCTTAAAAGTGCTAAAAGAGATATCATAGGCTGGGCTTGGTGGCTCACACCTATGAGAGGATTACCTGAGCCCATGAGTTCGAGACCAGCCTGGGCAACTTGATAAGACCTCATCTCTACCATAAATTTAAAAAAAGAGGTAGCATCACCTACTGTAATTATTTATAAAAATATTAACTTTTTTCCATAAAAGTAAATTTCTATTTCTAAAAAATAAGGATGCTTTAATAACGAGAGATATGTCAACATTCATGCCACTTGGGTCTTGGGGTTTTACATATGAGATAGATAAATGATGTTGGTTAGTGGAAGAGATTAGGATGGCAGTGGAAAGAGTACAGGATTTGGAATTTGACAGACCTTGGTTGGCATCTCAGCATCATCATTTGCTAGTGTTAGTCTGAATTTGGGCAAGCGATTTCAGTTCTCTTAGCCGTTGAGTGGGGATATAGTGTAATGTCTACCTTGCAGTGATGAAGTGAAGGGTAAGGAGGAAAGTACTTAGAAAGTGTGTATCGCAGCGATTGCCTTGTAACAAGTTATAACTCAATAAATCTTGTTTTTAAAATTTTTGTTATACATTTTTCAATCTGAGAGCAAAATAAATCAATTTGGTAAATACTATGGTTTACAAACCCCTCATACTTTGGTCATGGTAGATGAATATACAAAATAGCAATGTCAAGTTCATACCTGAATGACTTCAAACTTATGTACAGAGAGTTTACATATGAAGACTAACTATTTAATTTCCAAAATTAAAGAGTTTTTTTTCCATTAAGGAGTTTAGAATTAAGATCGTATATCTTACACTTAGTCAACATTTAAAAAATATCTTTGATTATGCAACCATAATGAAGGACAAATATATGGACTTTGCAGCAACTTGGATGGATTTGGAGTTGATCATACTCAGTGATCTATCACAGAAACAAAGAACAGAATACCATATCATATGTTCTCACTCCTAAGTGGACCTTGAGCAATTATAATACTATAAGAGAGTGTTTGGCAGTAATGGGAAACAGTCGAGGGCAGGGGTGGGATTGGCATTTGAGGGAAACTGCTAGGGGAGGGAGGGGCACACCTCATCAACAAGGGTACCTGCATAATCAATGTTTGTATACCTAACCCTGAATTGTACCCCACATCGTTATAATAAATTTAAAAAAAAAAATCTTTGGTGCTTGGATATGATAGTAAAGAAGGTAGACAGAGAAATGAATTTACTCTTTTCATGCATATTTCTACTTATCACTTATTAATACTAACACATTACTTCTTGCCTGGACTCCTTTGATAGCTTTGAAAATGATCTCTCCATTTCCTTAACACAAGTCTTGTTGCATAGACATATTTTATGATGGTGAGGCTTCTATTGAGCCCATCACCTAGTTTGTGGGCATGGTACCCACTGGGTACCCACTGGGTAGCATGCTTTACCCTCTTCCCTACCTCGTCCCTTTAGGGTTGCCCCAGTGTTTCTTGGTCTCATTCTTGTGCCCATGTGTGTACAGTGTTTGGCTCTCACTTACTAGGGAGATCATATGGTATTCAGTTTTCCATTTCTGTGATAATTCATTTAGGATGATGGTCTCTAACTGTATCCATGTTGCTGCAAAGGACAAGATTTTATTCTTTTTTATGGTCATGTAGTGTTCCATGATGTATATGTGCTACACACTACTTTCCATTTCACCATTTATGGGCACCTAGGTTGGTTCCATGTTTTTGTTGTTGAGGATAGTGCTGTGATAAACGTGCATGGGCAGATGTCTTTTTAGTAGAGTGATCTGTGCTCCTTCAGGTATATACCCAGTAGTGAGATTGCTGAGTTGAGTGATAAGTCTATTTTTAGTTCTTTGAGAAATCTTCAAAGTGCTTTCCACAGGGTTTAACTAGCTTGCATTCCCATGAACAGTGTAGGAGTATTCCCTTTACTCTGCATCCTTGCCAGCATCTATTGTTTTTGGACTTTTTAACAAAAGCCATTTTGTCTGGTGTGAGATGGTATCTCATTGTGGCTTTGATTTGCATTTCTGATGATTAGTGAGGCTGAGCAGTTTTTTGTGTGTTTGTTGGCTGCTTGTGTATATCATCCTTTGAGAAGTGTCTGTTCATGTCCTTTGCCTGCTTTTTAATGAGGTTATTAGTTTTTCTCCTGCTGATTTGTTTGAGTTCTTTGTAAATTCTGGATATTCTGCAAATATTTTCTCCCATTCTGTTGGTTGTCTGTTAACTTAGTTGATTATTTTGCTGTGCAGAAGCTCTTGGGTTTGATTAGGCCTACTTGTCAGTTTTGTCTTTTTTGGCTTTCGCTTTTGAGGTCTTGGTCATGAATTCACTGCCTAGGCCAATGCCCAAAAGAGCATTTCCTGTGCTTTCTTGTAGAATTTTTATAGTTTGAGGTCTTACGTTCAAGTCATTAATCCATTTTGAGTTAATTTTTATATATGGTGAGAGAAAGAGGTCCAGCTTCATTCTTCTGTATAAGTTTAGCCAATTTTCCTAACATCATTTGCCAATAGGGTGACTTTTCTCCAGAGTTTGTTTTTGTTAGCTTTGTCTATTTTTGTGCCAATACCATGCTGTTTTGGTTACTATTGCTTTGTAGTAAAATCTGAAATCTGGTAATGTGATACCTCCGACTTTGTTCCTTTTGTTTAAGATTGTTTTGGCCATTCCAGTTCTTTTTTGCTTCCATATGAATTTAAGTTTTTTTTTTCTAGATCCATGAAAAATGATGCTGGTACTTTCTTAGGGATTGTGTTGAAACTATAGATTGCATTAGGTAGTATGGACATCTTGACAATGTTGATTCTTCTGATTCATGAGCATGGAATATTTCCAAGATGAATATTCCTAAAAGTACAGCTTGAGTCATGTTACAACTTGTTCAAGCATCTGAAAATTCCACTGCCTAACAAAGGTAAGTTACACTAGTCTTGGTTAGAGTCACGTCATCAATGATGTCTCCTTTTTTTTTTCACTATATAGAATGTCCTTGCATGTATGAAGAGCTGGATTGAGATATGTGGGCACAGCAGGTAATATCATTAATTCAAGTTTCTATTTTGAATATATTTGTAAATTTATTTCATGGGCCTGAAGTGCAATAGGTTTTTCTTTTTAATTTTATGAAATCTAGAAATCCAGAAAAATGTGAAGAATAGTATAATAAACACTCATTCTCATATAGAAATAGCAAGAGTTGATTTTAAACCATAATCCAGTGTTGTTTAAGGGCTAAGCTATTACTACTTTTTAAGACCTAGGTAACTAAACCAATATCCACAGTCTCATTCACCTCTCTGTTCCCCACCCAAAGCTTCCTCTACAAAGAGTTTAGTGTGTCTCCTGTCTGCTCAAACTGTTTTAAAGTACCTTTACTTATATATGTTTACAAAGATAGCATATCTTGTGTTTTAACTTATGTACACAGTATCATATTGTATCTATCATTCTGAAATTCTAACTAAATATTATATTAAATATTTGAAATCTGTTTAATATAGATTAGAGACACATATAAGTTGTTTCCTTTAGTTGCTGTATAGGAGTCCATCATATGAATATACCACATTTTGTCTAGTCCTCTTCTGCTGGATTCTTAGATTTTTCTAGTTTTCACTCTTAAAAACTATGCTATAATGAATGTCTTTCTTCATATATCCTGGAATACACACACACACACACGCACACACACACACACACACACACACACACACACACACACACATACACACACACACTCTCACATAAGGATATGCCTGTAGGTAGTGTGCATATTTTTAATTTTTTAAAATTATTTTAAACATACTTTTTATTATAAAATTGTGGGGTACAGTTAAGGGTTAGGTATACAAATGTGCATCATTCAGGCACTCTTGTTAATAAGGGGTGCCTCCCCATCCCCAGACAGATATTGACTACTGTTAGTCCCACCTCCCTTCCCTCCCTACCCCTCCCCATAGTTTCCCACCATTGTCAGTCCTTTTCTTATAGTATTATGATAGATGTTCAAGGTCCACTATATGAGTGA
>NW_007248225.1:18720-19050 GCF_000164805.1 Carlito syrichta
TGATTTGAGTTCTTCAGGGTATATTCCCAGTAGGGGGATTGTGGGGTCATATGGGGAGGTTGATATTTAGAGCTTTTAGGAATCGCCACACTGCTTTCCACAGAGGTTGTACTAGTTTACACTCCCACCAACAGTGTAGTAGTATTCCCTTTTCTCCACATCCTCTCCAGCATCTGTTATTTTTTCAGTTATTGATGATGGCCAACCTGACTGGAGTTAGGTGGTATCTCAGTGTAGTTTTAATTTGCATCTCCTTAATGATTAGTGAGATTGAACATTACTTCATGTGTCTGTTGGCTGCTCGGATGTCTTCCTTTGAGAAGTGTCTGT
>NW_007248225.1:19520-20142 GCF_000164805.1 Carlito syrichta
TTCTTATGGTTTGAGGTTTTACATTTAGGTCTCTGATCCATTTAGAGTTAATTTTTGTGTATGGGGATAGATAGGGGTCTTGTTTGAGTCTTATGCATGTGGACAGCCAGTTTTCCCAGCACCATTTACTGATAGGTTCTCCTTTCCCCAGTGGTAGTTGGTGGAGGCTTTGTCAAAGATGAGCTGGTTGAGGAATTGAGGTTTCGTCTCTGGAATCTCAATTCTATTCCATTGGTCTATATGCCTGTTCCTATACCAATACCAAGCTGTTTTGATTATTGTAGCTTTATAGTAAAGTTTCAAGTTTGGTAATGTGATACCACCTGCTTTTTTTTTTTTTTTTCTGAGGATTGTTCTGGCTATTCTTGGACGTTTATGTTTCCATATGAATTCCTGTGTTGTTTTTTCTAGGTATGAGAAGAATGTTGCTGGTAATTCGATGGGTATTGCATTGAATCTGTACATTGCCTTAGGTAAGATGGACATCTTCACAATGTTGATTCTTCCAATCCATGAACATGGGATATTTTTCCCCTTGTTTGTGTCATCTTTGATTTCTTTGAGCAGTGTTTTGTAATTTTCATTGTAAAGGTCTTTCACGTCTCTGGTTAGGAAGATGCCT
>NW_007248225.1:20325-47361 GCF_000164805.1 Carlito syrichta
GACTTCCATACTATATTGAACAGGAGGGGTGAGAGTGGGCATCCTTGTCTTGTTCCAGTTTTCAGGGGAAATGGTTCCAATTTTTGTCCATTTAGGAGTATGCTGGCTGTGGGTTTCTCGTAGATGGCTTTTACTATTTTGAGGTATGTTCCACGTATGCCTAGATGTTCGAGGGTTTTTATCAAGAAGGAGTGCTGGATTTTATCAAAAGCTTTTTCTGGATCTAATGATATAATCATGTGGTTTTTTTTGACATCTGTTGATGTATTTAATTACATTTATGGTTTTACAAATGTTGAGCCAGCCTTGCATCCCAGGGATGAAGCCTACTTGGTCATGATGGATGATTTTTAAGATGTGTTGTTGAATCTGGTTCGCTAGGATCTTGTTGAGAATTTTAACATCTATGTTCATCAAAGATATTGGCCTGTAGTTCTCTTTCTTTGTTAGGTCTTTAGCTGGCTTGGTATCAATGTGATGTTAGCTTCGTAAAATGATTTGGGGAGAGTTCCATCTTTCTCAATTGCCTGGAATACCTTCAGTAGGATTGGAATCAGCTCCTCATTAAATGTCTTGTAGAATTCTGCTGGAAAGCCATCTGGTCCAGGGGTTTTTTTTGTAGGTAGTTTTCTTATTACGTAGTCAATTTCCTTGATTGTTATTGGTCTATTTAGGGTCTCAATTTCTTCTTGTTTCAACCTAGGCAGGTTGTGTGGTGTCAGAAAGTCCTCCATTTCCTTAAGGTTTTCAAGTTTGTTTCCATACAAGTGTACATAGTAGTCTCTAATGATCTTTTGTATTTCTTCAGGGTCGGTTGTGACTTAATCTTTTGTGTTTCTGATTATGTTTATTTGGGCTTTTTCTCTCTTTTTCTTGGTCAGTCTAGCTAGGGGACCATTGATCTTGTTTATCCTTGGAAGAACCAGCTTTTTGTTTCATTGATTTTTTTGTATTATCTTTTTGTCTTCTATGTCCTGGATTTGGGCTCTTTTTTTGGTGATCTAGATTCTTCTACTGAAATTAGGGTTTTGGTGGTCTTGCTCTTCCAGCTTCCTTAGGTGACTTGTTAAGCTGCTAATTTGTGATCCTTCCCATATTTTTTATTTTACAAAATTCAACCATTTTGCCTCCATGAGAAAGTCTCTATATTCTCCCATTTTCACCAAAACTTGATAGATTTTTATTACTGGATGGAAATAGTATCTATCTACTTGGCTTAAAAAAATTCTTCATTTCTAGTTACCTTCAAGATTGAGACTCTTTTCCTAAGGTGACTGATTTTTAAATTTTCCTTCTGTGTAAAATGGACTGTGTGCTTTGCCCATTTTTTCCTCTCCTTTTTTATTGAGTTTGAAAATACCTGCTACCTCTTTGTCACAAACCTTGTGTTATTTCAAATTTTTTTGATTAAGCTATCATATTTATATGTAGTCAGAATTCAAAAAATAAAACTTTAAAAATATTGAATATCTTAATGCATGAATGTGGTACTTTCACCTCTTATTCAGATTTCTAAAAATGTTCTTCAGTATTATCTTATAATACCATTTTTCCTCCATAAAGCTTTTCTGCATTTTTGGTTAAGTTCTTTGTTAGATAGCTTTGCAGTTTTGTTCCTATTGTGAATGGAAATTTTAAAAGTATGATTTCTAATTAATTTGCCAATAAATAGGAACACTACTAAATATCATACATTGAATTCTAGTATTCATATAGGTTTGGTTCTATCTCTTAAGATTTTCTATGAATTTTATTATGGTTTTAAAATAATGAAAATTTTTGTCACTGTATAATATGCATACTTCTTATTCATTATCTTGTTTTTGGCATTGGCAATGCTAGCAGGCATCTTGGTGCATTCCTGACTTTAATAGGGATGCCTCTAATGTTTCGTATACATTTTGATGCTTAGTATAGAATTGTCTGGTTAACATGATAAGATTCTTTTCAAATCTCAGTTTGCCAAGTTTTTCTGTTTTAAAATCATGAAATGAATAGGTAGTTGAATATATCAAAATGTATTTTCTGCATCTGTGACATACTCATGATTTTTCTCCTTAATCTGTTAATATGGTAAATTGCATGGATAGGGTTTCATTACTATTATTATTATTATTGCTTGATTTGAAATTTAGGTATAGAATTGAATTGATAATTCTCAATTTTGATACACTATCATCACCGGTCTTATTTTTTTTTTTTACTATCCATAACTCTATTCCATTTCTCTTACCCCAAAGGCTTTTACTTGAAGGTGTTTGTTATATAGTCTAATCAAATAAAATGGGGTTTTTTTGTGTGTGTCTCTGTGTTCATTTATGTAAATGTTGTCTTATAGATGTTTGTTTCCTACTTTTTTTTTCTCAACACTATATTTTTAAGATCTATTTAGTTGCTTTTATATGCACCTACTATATTGTTTCTATCTGTAGAATGGTATTTCAGACTATGTACCTATGGCATTACTTATCTATTTCCCCAGAAATTGACACCTAAAGTTGTTTTCAACTTTCTATAACTGCAAAATAACACTGTGATAAATATCCTCATGCATAGTTAGCTTTTGATCTGTGTGCTGGTTTCTCTGACACTTATACCTAGGTATGCAATTGTTGGAACATGGCAAGTGTGCACATTTGAATTCAAGTACCACCAGATTATTTTGTATAATGTTTCTTCAATTATATGTTTGACAGGAGAAGATGAGATCTTCTTCACTTTCTTATTTACAATTTGAGTTATTTGACTTTTACTTTTTATCCATCTGATGGATGTTAAAGCATATCTCAATGTCATTGCAATTGGCATGTCTCTGATTACTAGTGCATTTCTTTGACTTCTATGTTTATTTGCCATTGGACTTCCCTTCAAATGATTTGCCTACTTATATTCTTTACCTATTTTTCAGTTAAGGTTTCCTGCCTTTTTCTTGTTAATTTGCAGGTGTTCCTTATATCTGCTTTATATCAATCCCTTAGTAGCTTTAAATATTGCAAATATCTTCTCTGATATGTTATTAATTTTGTCTGTGGTATCCTTTTTGATCAGAAAGTCTTAATTTTAATGTAATTAAGCCCATGCCCCCCAATATTTGTGCTGTTAGATTCTTCTTAAGAAGTTCTTCCAACTCTAAGCTCACCCAGATATTTTCCTTTCTTTTATTAGCTTCTACAATTTGCCTCTTTAATTGAAGACTTTACTCCAAATGGAATTTACCTGTGTATATGGTGGGATCTAAAGAATACTACTTTATTCTTTTATATGTAGAGTTATTCTTCCTAATGCTATCTGAAAATTAGTCTGTCTTTTCTCTATTGATTTAAAGAACTACCTTTATTAGACACCCGTTTTTATTTCTGAGTTTTTTATTCTGTTCATTGTGTCTTTGCTTATCTGCAATCACATATTGTATTTCTTACTATAGCTTTCTGGATTGTATTAGCATCTGGGAAAGAAATTCCTTTATTTACTCATCTTTTTAAAAATTGAGTTAGTTTTTCATGACTCTCCATCTCATATAATTTGGATAATATGATTGTTATATCTCTTGAAAGTTTTACTGAAATCTGAATTAGTTATCTATTTCTGCCTAACTCATTACCCTGTAACTTAGTGGCTTAAAACAAAAATAAACATGATCTCTCAGCTTCTGTGATTTGGGAATTTGGGAGTGACTTACCTAGGTGGTTCTGACTTGGGGTCTTAGTTTGAATTGATGATGTCACTTGGGGCCACAATCTTCTGATGGCAAAGCTAGACAATCCTTCTCCACGTTGGTTCACTCACATGGCTAGCAAGTTGATACTGGCATTGGTGGTATCAACTCCTTGCCATATAAACCTTTTGATAAAGCTGCTTGAGTATCCTCACAACATGGAGGCTGACGTCCACTAAAGCAAGTGACCCAAGAGACAGCAAGGTGGAGACTGCAGTGTCATTTATGACCCTGCATCGGAAATCACACTTCAACATTCTTGCAGTATTCTATTGAGTGCGCTAGTCAGCTCTCCACAGGGTGGGAGGGGATTGAGCAAGAGGGCAGGCATCATTGGAGGCCGTATTGGAGCCTGACTACCCCAGTCCAGCCTCTAGCTGCCAATAATTAATGTCCCTCCCTCATGCAAAAGCCTCTCATCTTCCTGACAAGGCTCCTCAAAGTCTCACCCCATTACAGCATTAGCTTCAGCTCCAGAATTTCACCCAAATTAGGTCTAGGGGGCAGATGAGTTTTGTTGGGTACAGTTCTTTAAGGGAAGTTCTTTTTGATGTGAATACCTGTGGACTAAGAGGCGGAACCACACAATGGCATGTATACTAGGAGGCAAGAATCAATGGAGGGCATCTTGAAGAGGGATACCACAAAATTTCATTTACCATTTTTTTGTAAGGCAGCTATATGGGTGACAAATTCCCTTGATGTTTGTCTGAGAAAAATCTTTATTTTTCTTTCACTTTTGAAGAATAATTTTGCGAGGTACAGAATTCTAGGTTGGTCATTTTTCTTTCAACACTTTTGATGTCTACTTCACTCTCTCCTTGCCTGCATGCTTTCTGAAGAGAAGTCTGATGTAATTCTTATCATTGTTTCTCTGAAGGTAAGTTGTTTTTAAATTTTTGTTTGTTTTCCCCAAGACTTTGTATTTATTTTTATTTTCTAATTTGAATAAAAATATACCTATGTGTTGATTTTTTGGTATTTATTGTGCATAGTGTTCTTTGAGTTTTGTGGACATGTGTTTTGATGTCTATCATTAATTTAGGAAAATCCTCAGCTATTATTACTTTAAATATTCATTTTGTTCCTTTTTATTTCTAATTACTCCCATTGTATGTAATCATCCTGTAGTTTTTGAATAATCTACTTCATCTTTTCATTTTGGTCTTTTCTCTTTTTTTCGGTTTTGGAAGTTTCTATTGACATATCTTCAAGCTTATGGATTCTTTTCTTGATTGTGTCCATTCTACTGATGAGTCCATCAAAAGCATTCTTCATTTCAGTTACAGTATTTTTTATTTTTAGTATTTCATTTTGATTATTTCTCAGGATTTCTATGTTTCTGCTTACATCTTAGGTTACTCAGGTTATGTTAAAATAGTTTCCTTTGAGAATAGGCTTTTGTTAAGAACAGAATGCTCTGGATATATGTCAAAATGGTTATTTTTTTCCTCTTACCCTGTTGAATGTCGGAAGGAATTTTTCTCTCATTTTCACCCATAACTTGGTGGGGTTCTTGGAAGAAAAATTCACAAAAATGTGGAGGTCCCTCTAAGACCTCTGAGGGCTTTTAATACTCAGGTTCATTTGTACTGAACCTCTGGAAGGCTAGCTATCATTTACAGTTTAAGTGTTCCTTCTGGTATTGGTTTCATGGGCAGGGTTCTGTTCCTGGTAAGCTGTGATTCTCTGTCTCTCCAATATTTCTGTAGCAGGTTACAGTGTGATTTCAATTTTCTGATGGATATAAGAATTGTTGATTTTCAGTTTAGCTTTTTTGCTTGTTGTGAGGATGGGAATGATAACTTCTAAGCTCTATACATGTTAGACCAGTACTTTTGATTTTTTTATAAGTTGATCTTGTGTCTGGTAGTTTTTCAGAACTCTTATTACTTTGTTTCTTGATTTCCTGTGTCACCTGCAAATAAGTACAGTGTGTATCTTTCTTACCAATTATTATATCTTCTATTCCTTTTCTCTTTTTTTCTATAATTAAAAAAATTATTTTATTTTTTATTTTAAAGATGTGGGGTACAATTCAGGGTTAGGTACATAAGTGGTCATCGTACAGGTGAAGTTTGGGCCTCCCAGTGGTCCTCACTGAACCTGGTGTAGGATTGGGTACTCTTATTAGTGTTATGTGTCCCCTTCCTCCACTGGCAATGACCCACTATTGCCAAC
Source organism: Carlito syrichta (assembly GCF_000164805.1). Taxonomy (NCBI): domain Eukaryota; kingdom Metazoa; phylum Chordata; class Mammalia; order Primates; family Tarsiidae; genus Carlito; species Carlito syrichta. Next base: position 26,222 of record NW_007248225.1, read on the forward strand.
CCCTTTTATGTAGTATTATGATAAATGTTCAGGGTCCACTTATGAGTGAGAACATGTGGTACTCAGTTCTTTGTTTCTGTGACAGATCACTGTCTTTTTTTTTTTTTTTTAATAGACACGAAGTCTTGCCATGTTGCCCAGGCTAGTCATGAATTCCTTGGCTCAGACAATCCTCTTGCCTCAGCCTCCCAAAGTGCTGGGATTACAGGTGTGAGCCACCCAGCCCTATTCCTTTTTTCTTTGCATAGGAATCTTAATTTTCTCAGTGACTGCTAAAGTTCTATAGATCATTCAGTATAATGACCATATGTATATGAAAACAAATTAACTGTATCTCCTCTCTTTGAACTTTTCATAATCAATAATTTTTTAAATTTATAGACATTTAAGTGATTTATTTTTCTAGAAATTTAGAATCCTCACCCTTCAATGTCTAATTTCTCATCTCTACTTGAGAATTCAGTGCCTTTTTTTTTTTTTTAAATAATCAGGGTTTGACATTAAGGTTAAAATAGGTTAATAGTTTTCAAGGGTTTTTTTTGAATGAAGAATGGTGGCTGAATTGTAATACACTTTTCTGAATGTATTGAGATGATCACATAAATTTTCTGTGTAATCTGTTAATGTGATTTTTAAATATTAAATCATACTTGGATTTCTGGAACAGATTCAACTTTGTCATAATACATTACTGTTTTTCTGGATTTGATTTGCAAATATTTTAGGATTTTTTTCTTGACTCTTATAGATACATTGTACAACTACCTCCTTTCAGACATTCAAAGAGTTTTAAAAATTTTCTTGCCTGTACACAAAAAATTCAATGTCTTTCTTGCTCTTTTTCTTTCCTGTCTCAGAAAAATTATACCATTGCTATGTTAATGGCTTAATTTATATTTTAATAAATAGCTTATAAATTCTTTTGAGATGATACAGTTATTTTTTGAAACTTTATGTGTTGGTTTATATCAATGTTATTAAGTGGGTTAGTTTTCATTATATCAAATCCTTACATTACCATATGTACTTGATATCTTATGGTTATGTTTTGATGCAGTGGGGTCAAATTTGGATTTCTATTGCGGGTATAAAAGTATTCATTAACTTATTTAATGCATATTTATTGAATATCTACTATGTGTCAACTGCCATTCTAGAAGCTGAGGATACAGCAGGAAAAAAAAAAACCCTACTCTAATCGAATATCTTAGTAATATTCTTAGGACCTAATGATGATCACAGAATAGAAATAGAACTTTATTGTGATGGTCCATAATTTGCACAAAAAAGCATTCTTGCTGGTCATTTCATGCCTAGGGCTAAAACTTTGACATATCACTTTTAATCACTGATAAAAAAACAAATTTGACCTCCTCACTACTTCAGATATTCTTCAATGGAAAATTATCTCTGTAGTTCTTTTTGATTATAGTTTATATAAACATGAAGTATTCATTCATAATGAAGAATGGTATACAAATCAATCTATTAAGTTATTTGCTACTATGTATACTTTTTTTTTTTTTTTTTAAAAGCAGGCTTTATGGAGAGGACAGAAAAGCTCCCACAGTGGGAGAGGACCCAAAGGGGGTGCCCCATACATATTTTTCAAATGGTTTGGATACATTTTGATGTTGTCAATGTAACAAATGAATGCGTAGCTCACACTCTGAAAATGTTTTTTAAAAAGCTTACAAGTACAAATATACATTGTTTTATATTAAAAATTAATGAATGGATTGCTAAAAGACAGGAAACATTATATTTATTTTGATTTACACTTAGCAACTCAATTAGTATTCATTAACTCAATAATTAGGAAACTTATAACTTATGCACATTCACTTTTACATTACAATGAGTTTTATAATAGAAAACGAGCACAGTAAATTAAATCCTAAGAAAATGTTGATGTGAAAGTATGTATAACAGACTTTAGTTCTTATACAATTTCTAGTTTAAAATATGGATAAAATTACAGTTAATCCAAACATTGCCAAACTGATTGAAGAAATATTGGTACCCAGATCAGGGATGCTGGGTCCATTTGAAGTAATGAACTTGGTTGCTTGTGCAATGTTAGAAACCTTTGATGTGAGGTTGGCATCATGCATGGTTTGAATCGCGATATAGAAGTTGGTGCCATTTTTTATTTTAGAAAGTTCTGGTTTAAATTCAAAATGTTCTGTTGACCCAGCCTCCTTAGGTATCAGACCAGAAGTATTTACTAAAGCGGCATGATCAAAATCTTCTTGGAGGTCCAGGAAGCACTCACTTATTCTTATAATGTAGCTGTCAACTGAAAAACAAATATTCATAGATACTTCATATATATTAAAAGTACTATGGTCACCACACTGCCTTACATTAGGAATGTATATCAGAAAGTCACACAATATTTTAGTTATGAAAATTCCATTAGTTTTTGTCTGGTTATTTCATCTTCTTTATTTTAAGGGTAAATATGTGAACAGTTTTTTTTTTTTTTTAAAGTTGAGTTGTCCCAGAAAAATTTAATTCAAAATCATATAGTACTAAAAAATAAAAATCTTGATTTTTTTTACATTTAAAATGTAAAATTTTAGATTTAGGGAATACAAGCATATGTTTGCTACATGAACACATCGTATACTGGTGGCGATCGGGCTTCCAAATCAACTTAAAAAAAACCGAATTTTGTTCTGTTGCCCAGACTGGAGATCAGTGGTATGAACATGGCTTGCTGCAGCCTCAAACCCCTGGGCTCAAGGAATTTTTCCACTCAGCCTCCTAAGTAGTTGGCATTATAGGCATGTACCACTACTAAGTCTGCTTTTTAATTTAGATCAAGGAACATAATAGTGTTTTAGTATAGTGACATTGAGTCTCCACATCTGTGTTATTTCTCATCAAGTTGAAAAAGGGAATAATAAGACAGGAAAGTATAAAGAAGACAGAGTAGGAAACAGGGATAAGAAAAAGAGCCGAAGGAGGCAGACACTGGAGTGTGTACTAATTACATGTGCTTAGGGCTTGGGCAGACCTTTACCCACACCCTAATACTGCTACTTTCTAGCTGTGTAATAAAGAAAATAGTATTTAAACTTCCTTATCACTAGTTTTTAATCTGTAAAATGGGGAATAAATCATATAATTCATTCAACAACTATTTATTGAGTGCCTGCTATTCTTATGGTGAGAATTATATATGACTTGCATGAGATGTGTTAGTATAATTTAATAACTGTTAATACATGTTTGAAATATTAGCTATTATAACTTATTATTTTATCAAAAAAGGGAAGTAGGAGGATGACATAAATGTTTCATTCTATACTGCTTTTAGAAAACTACTACAGCAATACACATTAAGTTACCAACATTATTCTTCTCAGACACGGAAATGATAATACAGAAATTCATATAGAAACATAAACAACCACAAATAGCCAAAACAATCCTTAGCAAGAGAAACAAAGCAGGAGGTATCACACTTCTAGACTTCAAACTCTACTATAAGGCTACAGTAATCAAAACAGCCTGGTATTGGTACAAGAGCAGGCATATAGACCAATGGAACAGGATAGAGATTCCAGAAGCAAAGCCTCAATTCCTCAACCAACTCATCTTTGACAAAGTCTCCAACAACAACCACTGGGGAGAGGAGAACCTATTTGGTAAATGGTGCTGGGAAAAGTGGCTGACCACATGCAGAAGATTGAAACAGGACCCCTACCTATCACCATACACAAAAATTAACTCTAAATGGATCAAAGACCCAGATGTAAAACCTCAAACTATAAGAACCTTAGAAAATGCAGGAGACACCCTTATGAAAATTGGAACTGACAACCAATTCCTATTCAGAACCCTAAAGGCCAGTACCTTAAGAAATAAGATAATAGATAAGTGGGACCTCATCAAATTAACGAGCTTCTGCAAAGCAAAAGAAACCATTAAGAGAACAGGAAGACAGCCCACAGAATGGGAAAAAATATTTGCCAACTGTATATCTGACAAAGGCCTAATATCTATGAACTACAAGGTACTCAAACAAAGGGAAAAAACAAAGGGAAAAAAACAAACAGCCCCTTTAAAAAGTGGTCAAAAGACATGAATAGACATGTCTCAAAAGAAGATATATACAGGCAGCCAACAGACACATGAAAAAGTGCTCAGCCTCACTCATCATCAGAAAAAATGCAAATCAAAACCACACTGAGATACCACCTAACTCCTGTAAGAATGGCCATCATTAATAAAACAAACAACAGATGCTGGTGAGAATGTGGAGAAAAAGAAACACTTCTAAATGACTGGTGGGAATGCAAACTTATACAACCTCTCTGGAAAATAGTCTGGCGATTTCTGAAAGAACTAGAAATTGACTTTCCATATGGCCCAGCAATTCTCCTATTGGGAGTATACCCAGAGAAACTCAAATTATTCTACAAAGAAGATACCTGCACACGTATGTTTGTTGCAGCTCTATTCACAATAGCAAAAACATGGAACCAACCATGTTGTCCATCGAAGCTGGATTGGATAACAAAATGTGGTACATATACACAATGGAATATTATGCAGCCATAAAGAAGGACAAATATATGGACTTTGCGGCAACCTGGATGGATTTGGAGTCGATCATACTTAGTGATGTATCACAGAAACAAAGAAGAGAGTTCCATATGTTCTCACTCATAAGAGGTCCTTGAACAATTATAATACTATAAGAAAGCAATTGGCAGTAATGGGAAACTGTGGGGCGGAGGGATTGGCAGTTAAGGGAAACTACTAGGGGAGGGAGTGGCATACCTCATCAACAAAGATACCTGCATGATCAATGTTTGTATACCTAACCCTGAATTGTACCCCACATCTTTATAATAAAAAATTTTTTTAAAAGAAAAAAAAAAAGAAATCTACCAGAGTCAGTCAAACATGGGTGGCTCATGCCTATAATCCCATCCCTTTAAGAGGCGAAGACAGGAGGATGTCTTGAGGCCAGGAGTTTGAGACTAGCCTGGGCAACAAAGTCAGACCTTGTCTCTAAGACATAAATCTATCAGAGTCATTGATATAACAATATATTCTCACATTTCAAAGGATGATAAAAAATAAAACATCCGATATCCTTTTTTAAAGTAAAGTTTCTATTTTTATTTTTTTCATGAAAATGTGAAAGTATTTCAAGTGTATGGTGAATAACTTTAAGTGTCTTTTGAAAAAAATTCACGTTCTCAGTTTAACATTTAGTTTCTCCACATATACGCTTTATCAATCCATTCTATAATTCTTCTTCATAAAACCCTGTCCTCCATTTAGATGGCTCTATCTATCTATCTGTCTATCTATCCATCCCCTATTTTAATTCAAATATTCCATTGTGAAATTTTGCTTTCTTGACCTTGATCATGTTACTGATTGAATTTGGTTTAATTAAAAACAAAGATAGAAGTGATTTAAACTTTCTGGAATATTATTAGGAAGCTTGAATGAATGAGATATTTTGATCTTGAACTTAATTCAGACTCTGAACAAATCTTTCAAATGAGTAAGTTTTTCTTCCCATGGGCATCTCTTTTTGTGGGACACCTTCACCTAACTTGGCTAACTACTCTCATTCCTCAAGACTCAGGTCAGGAATAATCTCCCCTGGAAAGCCTTTGAAGATGTACGAGTATCTTGTGCTCTTACTCCCCAACTAGGGTTTTGTGGCCCACTAAGAGTTTGTGGTCTACCTAGGGGCTGCCATGTCATTCTGGGTTTACAACAGTTTATTACACTGCTATCTGTCCACTTACGTGTCTTCTGTGCTCAACCGACTGTTGAGAGTAGGGATTATTTCTTAGAAATCCTGATAGTGTAAAGACTCAAAAGGTTAATAAATGAAAGAAACTGTGTATGTACAGAAATACTTATTTTTTTTCCTTTGCTAGGGAGAAAAGAATGCAACAGAAAGCTGTTAGCTCAATCTCCTCAAAGTAATGTCTAGGATGCTTCAAATTATGAGAAGCAGTTTCGTACATTAGAAGCTGACAAGACTGGGTTAGAATTCTAGAGTTACTAAATATAGAAATAATTTGGGCCATTTCAGTTACCTCTTGAAGCTTCAGTTTTCACAACTGAAAATAATTGAATAATGGCCTGTAGTAGACAATTCGCCAGTGGGACATTAGGAAATTCTTAGCAAATGAAAGCCAATGGGATTTCTTTTAGTATCCTTTAAAACGTGACATCACATTTACCTCTTCCTTTGTCAAGGACCTTGCCAGGGGCAGTCCATGAAAGTTGAATATACTCTCCTTTAAACGCTGCCTCAAGGTCTGTAATTCTACCAGGTGGGAACACGTGAGTATGATTACCACCAGGAGGCGCTCCTGATACGGTAAACGAACCTCCAGAGGTCAGTCTGCTGAAGTCTTCTACTTTAGCTACTGCCACGTTGACTTCAGGTTTGGGAGGGTTCAGGATAATTGTACCTACCAAAAAAAAAAAAAAAGAATTCTGTAACTTTTCTTTTTAAAGTTTTCAAGAAAGGTTTATTTAGAAAGTAAATTAGAGAGAGAGAAAGAGAGAGAGAGAGAGGAGATTCACTTCCCTCAAGTAGGGGAGGGGGCCAAGGCTAGGAAACAAGGTGGCCATAGCTCCAAGAGTCACATGAAGACAGCAGAGTTTAACAAAGTAATGGTCAATTCTGTAATTTTTCATATTGCCATATCTATTCTCTATTTTCTAAGCTGATCTTACAACTGTGGAGGGTTAATATTGATTGACAAAAGACACTGAAAAAGTAACAGGTTTTGGTAAAAAAAAAAAAAAAAAAGAAAAGCTTGTTTTATTGATATTATTTTTATTTTATTTTATTTTTTTGAGTTGGAGTCTCACTCTGTCGTCCAGACTGGAGTGCAGTGGCACGCTCCCGGCCACTGCAACCTGGCCTCTGGAGATCTTTCCGCTTCAGTCTTCCAAGGAGCTGGAACTATAGACGTGTGCTACCACACCCGGCTAATTTTTTATTTATTGTAGAGATGAGGTCTTTCCAAGTTGCCCAGGTGGGTCTTGAACCCGCAGGCTCAGGCAATCCATTCACCTAGGCCTCCCAAAGTGCTGGGATTACAGGCTGAGCCACTGAGCCTGGCTTGATATTATTTAAACATTGATGAGGAGACACTGTGCTATGTTAAAACTATCTGTCTCTACTATTTGACTGTAAATACTTTTAGGACCAGGATTACGTTTTATTTATCTTTGTAGCTCCAGCATCTAGCACAGTGCTTGCAACATAGTAGGTATTCAGTAATATTTTTTCAATGTGGACGAAATGAACTGAAGGAGGTGTGAGAAAAACATATGGAAAATATAGCCCTATGTTAGGGCCACTGATATGACCATGTTTTTGAAACATTCAGGTGATTTACAACATTATATAATTGAGTTTTCCTCTGTATATTATATTTTCCATGTTTACCATAGGCAGTTTGCAAGAGACACATTTCTGTTTTAATGCTACTTACCATTTTCAACATAGCCTGGTAAATACAGAGCTTTTTGCTGCCGTCTTAAACTTAGTCTAGCTGTGTTTTTTCTTGCTTGGGCATGCACTTTTAAGCTGTATCTACCATTCCCACGGTAATCTGTAAAATACCTTGAGTAGATACCATCATTCTTGACAGTGTCAGCACCTTGATATTGAAATGAAATAATTAGTCATCCAATAAAGTAAAAATGGCAATTGCAACTATTTATGAGCACTGATGATGTCAGCCATTTGGGAGATAGTATAGCACAGTGTTTTAAGTACATGGACCCTGGAATTAGACTGTTTTGGTAGAAAGCTTGGTTGGCTTGGCCACTTGTTAACTCTGTGGTTTTGAAAAAGTCTAATTCATGGTAGGCATTCAATTAATATTAGCTGTTGGTATTATTATTTCATAAAGGAAGCTTATCAAATAAGGAAAACACAACTGAGCTGGAGAAAGCATATATGAAACATGACGTTACTGAAAATAGACACAAATTGTATTCTTAAGTTCCATGGGAAATGTAATATTGTTCATAAATTTTTTTTTTTGAGTTGGAGTCTTACTCCATCGTCCAGGCTGGAGTGCAGTGGCACGCTCATGGCCACCCCAGCGATGACCTCCTGGGCTCCGGTGATCCTACCGCCTCACCCTTCCAAGTAGCTGGAACTATAGACAGGTGCTACCACACCAGGCTAATTTTTGATTTAAAAAAAGGTAAATTGCTTATGTCTATGATTTGTCAGGATAATTAAGAAGTTAAAAACAGTAAAACTTAATTTAATTTTTCTTAAAATATGGTTCACTTGCAAACACAGGAAATATTGACTTCTGGGTCATAGAACTGTAGGAGGATTTTAAGTATAGTGAATGTCAGTGCGGATTCTTCTTACCGGCACCGTTGTCCAAGAGCTCCAACATTACTTGATGTCCATCTTCGGTTTCAATAGTGGCTATTACATTGATTCCCAGAACTGGTAAAAACCCTTGACTGACTCGTGCATAAACAATCATCGGGCTAGGATAGTGAGCTGTGTTTTGACTCATGTGAGCAGTTGCAATTACGGGGAGAGTGGTAGGGCTTCTTGCTCGAGTGGTCATTGTCACTGTCAGCAACTGAGGGTTGGCATGCGTATTTTGAAGGCTGTAAGTCCAAGTGCCTGTCTGAGAGAAAACAAAAAACCTACTTGAGCGCTTTGGTAATATTTTCCTACTCCATGATTGAAATATAAAATTACTTAGAAATTAAAGCAGAGTAGTAACTATTATTTTTAATATCCAATTTATTTATTTATTTATTTATTTATTTTTTGAGTTGGAGTCTCTCACTCTGTCGCCCAGACTGGAGTGCAGTGGCCCCTCCCGGCCACCGCAGCCTCGCCTGCTGGGCTCCAGCGATCCTTCCACCTCAGCCTTCCGAGTAGCCGGAATTACAGGCATGTGCTACCACACCTAGCTGATTTTTTGATTTATTGTAGAGATGAGGTCTCGCTGCCCAGGTGGGTCTCAAACCCGCGCGGCTCAGGCAGGCCCCTCAACTCAGCCTCCCAAAGGCGCGGGATTGCAGGCTGAGCCACCGAGCCCAGCTTAGTATCCAGTTTTATAAACAAATAAATAGTATGGATATGAATCCTTCATTATTTGATTTTTTTATTACAGATGATCTGTTGTTTTAAGATTGGCAGTGTAAAAGATGCTGTTTTCTTCTTTTTAAATTGAAACTGATTAAGAAAGCTTGGAGATAATGACCTACCTCTGCAATACCTGGTATTTGAAGACGGGCAGACCGAATATTTAGTGTGTCTTCTTTGAAATCTGAGGTATGATATTTTTTTCCTTTTGGATCTTGAAGAAGAATTTCTGGCCTTTGTACAGTCCATGTGATGACAAAGAAAGTATCATTTCCAATTGTACTATCCACAGGCACTGTACCATTTATCCATTTCTTCCCTGGAATATTCAATGCTTTACTTTCCAACTGTTTGGTAAATAAAAGCAGCAAAAACACATAAAACCCATTTGTTATTATAGTTAATAGAATTTCCAAGTTTAGTCAGTTCGGAGTCATTTTCATTTTTAAAAAAATTTCAGTTAAAACAACTAAGAATTATTTTGAGAAATGTTCCTATAAAAAGCGTGCCTAATTATAAAGAAGAGAAGCATTCAAGAGAAAAGGTGGCTGGAAGTTACATGGAAAAGAAAATTCAGTAAAGTTTTGTTTTTCTTCTGCACATCTGACATATTTTCAGGAAAAAGAGTTATTTTTTAGAGAAAGAGGATTTAGTAATTAGGATAATAGAAATTTATTACAACAGTGAGAAAGCAAGTAATTTTTTGATATACTGACCTGAAGTGCCTGTTGAGAGATATTGCCACTGCTAGATGAAATTCTACTGAAAGCATCAATAAGACCACTGATGTCTTTATGGGCATAAAAACGATATCCTCCTGAAACAGAATTATAAATGGAAATACCATATTTGTTATTGTATTCTCATCAATATACTTTAAAATCGATTTTAACATTTCTTTTTAAACTTACAAAAGATGAACTTCCCAGAATTTTATGAACTTTTACTATATTAGTGCCCAGTATGTAATCCTACAACAATAGCTGAAACCTTGCTCAAAATAAGTAAGATAAGAATGATGCTGGGCTCGGTGGCTCAGCCTGTAATCCCGCGCCTTGGGAGGCTGAGGTGAGTGAATTGCCTGAGGCTGCGGGTTCGAGACCTGCCTGGGCAACTTGGCGAGACCTCATCTCTACAATAAATCAAAAAAAAAAATTAGCTGGGTGTGGTAGTGCACGCCTGTAGTTCCAACTACTTGGAAGGCTGAGGTGGAAGGATCGCCGGAGCCCAGCAGGTCGAGGCTGCGGTGTCCGGAAGTGGCCACTGCACTCCAGTCTGGGTGACAGAGTGAGACTCCAACTCAGGAAAAAAAAAAGAATGAAGCAAACTTTAAAAAACAGGTTCTAATTGTGTTTGTGTGTGTGTGTGTGTGTGTGTGTGTGTGTGTGTGTGTGTGTTTTTTAAATCAATCAATCATCAAAGGTAAGGGCCTGCCACATGGGTGAAGCAGTTCTAAGCACTAAATAGTGTTACAAAAATAAAATTTCAGATTGCACTGAACCAGCTGCTTATTTTCTAGTTGGGTCTAAGATATACCAAAACAATTAGAGAATGATAGTTGAGAATGAAGTAAAAATTAAGTGCAGGAAATAAGTACCATAGAAATTAATGATGACAGCGATAACTTGCATATAAGGAATTAGAAGCGCGGACAAGAATTAATACAAGAGACTGCCACAAATACAACAATCAATACATAATAATTGAACTAATAAATGGCAAAAAGGGCTGGGCGCGGTGGCTCAAGCCTGTAATCCCAGTACTTTGGGTGGCTAAGGTGATGGGATTGCCTGAGCCCACGGTTTGAGACCAGCCTGAGCAACTTGGCAAGACCTCATCTCTACAATAAATTAAAAAATTATCCGGGTGTGGTAGCGTACCTGTAGTTCTGGCTACTTGGAAGGCTAAGGCAAAAGGATTGCCTGAGCCCAACAGGTTGACATTGGGGTGGCCGTTTGCCCGCCACTGCACTCCAGTCTAGGCGATGGAGTGAGACTCCGACTCAAAAAAAGAAAAAAATGGCAGAAAGACCAGCTAGAGGGTTACTGAAGAAGCCCAGGAAGGCAATTGTGAGGGCTGGATTATGATAGTAGTGGTAATAGGACTGAAGGGGAAATACAGAAATATTTCAAACTAAGATTTAGCAAGATTTGGTGAAGTGGTTACAGGGTGAGATGATAGAGCTCTGAACTGATCATCAGCACTCTATGGCTTTTGGTAAATTATTTGTTTGCTCTAGGATTTCATTTCCTCATCCACAAAAAAAAAAAAAAAACGGATGTTAAAATCTCTAGTATGCAATTGAGCGGTATTTTGGAATTGCGCAATCATTTTGGACTCGCACAGAGTAACCGCGGAGAGATTTCTGTTCAGTAGTATTGGCAGAAAGTGGGTAGAAATAAATGAAGACGGCAAACATTGAATGATATTAGAAGAAACTGTTATATGAAGAAGTGGAGGAGAGGAAAATGAACTTAGTCTGAAGGACAGGAAGAGCCAAAGACTAATTTTCAGAATAGGAAATTTTTGAACAACTTTATAGAGAAAGAGTCCCTGGAATGGGAGAGACTAGAAATGTATTTTCTATCCAAGTTGTATTCCAAAGGCTTACCTGTCATATTTGACAGGGTCTCCAGTTCTTTGTCAGCAGAAGGTCCCAGAGCAATGGTGTGGATGATTGCACCACTTTGTTTTACCTCCTCAAAGCATGAACTTATTGTGTTATCTTCCCCATCTGTTAGCAATATGATTTCAGAACCAGAAGTATGCTGGTTACTCTGGGAAATTACCTGATAGTGAAAAAGCCAGGTTGTTACTTACAGAATGTCATATTTTAATATGTTTAAAATAAGAACAGTCCTGTTCTTTAGTCTTGCATCAGAGTAAGCAAAAGGAAACTTTTCTCATTGACATTTCAGGGGAAGCCAGTCTTGTAGATTTTGAAAACTAGAGTGTTAACCCTTCTTCTAATCCTCTCAAATATACTCTCAGTACCCAAGAGAGGAAAAATAAAGCACTGAGAACAATGCCTGGCACGCAGTAAGTACTCAGTGTATATAAGCTACTGTTGTTATTATTATCCCAAGAGAATACTTAAGGTGGAGGCAAGTGACTTAGACAATTCTGGAAGACTGCAGACTAGATAGCATTTGCAAAGTCATGCCCAAAGGTGAGTGTGCAGGTTAAATGGTGGGACATGTGCTTTTTTAACTGCATTTTATTTGATCACTGCTGTAGAATCCCAGGGTTTCAAGGAAAAAAGCAAAAAACAAGAGCTTGGACTGCCGTGAAGAAGAAAGTTCATAATTTTATAAATTATTACAAATACTTTTCTTTTCATCTTTTTCTTCTTTTTGTTTTTTTGAGTTGGAATCTCACTCCGTCACCCAGGCTAGAGTGCTTGAGCCATTGCACCTGGCCTCTTTTTTTACTTCTACCAAGAGTATTGACTAAGAATTTGGTGTTAGATAACTTGAGAGTAAATTCCAGCTCTGCTATTTGCTAAATAGAATAGTTAGTGCTTTTCTCAAAACTATATTAGTATATGTATATGTGTGTATATATATACATATATATGTATATGCATGCATATAAGTATTATATACATGTAACTCTTTTGCCTGAAAATATTCAGTTGTGCAGAAGAAAAGCATCTTTACTGAATTTACTTTTCCGTCATACTTATAGCCACCTTTTCTCTTGAATTCTTCTAGTCTTTATAATTATGTATGCTTTTTATTTGGAAAATTCCTTAAAATAATTTATTCATTTTAATTGAAATCTTAAAAATCTATTACATTTTTTAAACTTAGATATTTCATAAACTATATTTTAGAAGTGAATAGACATATGGAATTAGAATTATGATAATTATTATCATAATAGTAAACCTTTCTTAAGCATTTATATATTTCACATAATTCCCCCAATTAAATGAGAAGGGTACTCTTATAACCCACATTACTTCAGTTGAAGAAACAGGTTTTCTCAGTTGAGTTACTTATCTAAGTTCATTTAGTTAAGAAATGTTAGAGCCAGGATCCCAAGTTTCTCTATATCCAGAGCCTGCCATCTTAAACCAATATACTTTATGACAAATATACACCATGAGGAAAGTTAAGAGATGGTATTAGTCAATGACCTCGATAAGAGTAACAATCTCTATGTTACAGCAAGGAGAGGATCAGTGAAGGAAATAGTCTTCTATTTTCGTGACAACTCATGACAAGAAATAGGCTTAAATGGAGGCTGACTGAGGTTGTAAGGAATTTGAATGGAAACGAGGCAGTTGGGTATAGTGCTCAAAAGGTGCTCCCAATTTGTTGAACTCACAATTTTGATTTCCTTAAACTTCACTTATGTTCGTAGGGTCTGGTACTATATTGCTTGAGGGGATATCTTCATCTTTGTTATTTTTAAATGTCAATTTAACTCGAACTGGGACTTTTAAAAAATCCATCAGTATAGATTTGTTACTAATTTTCCTCCTCCACAATCTCCTTGTGGCATTATTTTCTGCTCATTGAAATTCAGACTGCAGGAGTGGTAGAGAAATGGAGAGCTCCTCCAAAAATCACGAAAATTGTGTGAACACTGGATTTTCCCCACTTTACTTAACCACTCCCCAATGCAACTTAGTGCCTCAGAAGCGTATCAGTTGGATGCCTACTCAGAGAGGCTCTAGTTGTGAACAATACATAGTAGGAGAGGCTATTTTTTTTTCTTGCCATAAAGAAGGGAATGATTTACCCTGATCAGGTCACAATATTATTACTTGAAGAACCCATGAACTCATGACCCCTGTTCAAAGGTAATTGGAGAAAAGTAAAAGCAATAGTAAATGGCAAATGATATTTTCAAATTTTAAAAAGTTTTACCTGAAATCCTGCTTTGAGTCCACTGCAAATTGAAGTTCCACCATTTGCTGCTTGAGGCAGGTTTGCAGTGATATCTTGGTAAGAGGTATCATTAGTGATTTTTATTAGATTATTTTGGATTTGAGCATAACTATCAAATGTGACCATCCCAACCAAAGATCCCTTTTCAATAATTTGAATCAAGTATAGTTCTGCTGCTTGATTCATTCGAAAGAGACGGTCTTCCTGTAAGAAAAAGATGTTTGAACAACTTCCAAGACTACAAATCTTGACAAATTAGTGAAAGACAAAGTCATTCATGGACCATAGATCATGATGATACTTGATTGATGTATTTTATTTTATTTTATTTTTGAGTTGGAGTCTCACTCTGTCACCCAGACTGGAGTGCAGTGGCCGCTCCCGGCCACTGTAGCCTCGGCCTGCTGGGCTCCAGCAATCCTTCCGCCTCAGCCTTCCAAGTAGCGCTACCACGCCCGGCTAATTTTTGATTTATTGTAGAGATGAGGTCTTGCCAAGTTGCCCAGGTGGGTCTCGAACCCGCAGGCTCAGGCAATTCACTCACCTTAGCCACCCAAAGCGCGGGATTACAGGCTGAGGCACCGAGCCTGGCTTGATTGACGTATTTTAAAATTTAACTCCTTCATTTTGTTTTTAAAAATTAAAGAAAATGTTAAAAAATCAGTTATACTCAGGAAAGCCTTAAAAATCTGAATCTTTTTACTCAACAGTTTTATATTCAGGAATTTATCCTAACGAAATAATTTTCAAAATGCATACAAAGATGTTCCCTTCAACATATTTTAATAATAAGTTGAAAATGTCCAAAATGCCCAATAATAGGAGATTGTTTGACTGAATTATGATATGTACATGTGATACAACCATTAAAAATTATGTAATGGAGTTATATTTTCCATGAGGAGTGTTTAAGGTATATTAAGTTAAAAAATCAGATTATAAAGCATTCTATAAAATATAATCACATTTTCAAGGAGGAAAAACAAATACATTAGCAAAAAAAAGGCTGAAATGATATATGTTCAGTGGCAGATTTATGATTTTTTTTCTGTTTGTTCAGTTATAATTTTTCTTGTTACTTAGAATTAAAATTAAGAAATAAAAATTATTCATTATCCAATAACCTTTATATACTAACATTTTTGTTTTAGCATATTATCTTCTAGTACTTATCTACATAAAATAATCGTACTGAAATTTATGAGAACACATATATGTTAGTTTGCCAGAATTAAGCCTTAAGATTAAATGACATTTCTATTAACTTAACTACTTAATTTAAGGGAGTTAGCAAAAAATTGTCTTACTGAAGCCATGCTTCCAGATTTATCAAGTACCAAACACACGACTCGTGGTTTGGACCTGAGCAATGAAAATGTAGGATGAGGTGGTGGATTCCTTCCTGTCATGGGAGATACATTCCGAAAATCATCAGAGCCCATAATTACATCCCATGTGCTTTTGCGATCACACATTTTGTTGTGTAGGTTTGGGGCTTCTTTATTGTGTGTTTCTGCAGTACAAAATTCAGTCACCTGGGAAAAAAAAAGTCAATTAAAAGACAAGATTACCATGACTTGTGAAGGCATTACTTTCCTTTTGAATATGTAACTAGCTGCCATACATATCCTCTACAGATTTTATCTCCTGACTCTTAAAAATTCCTTCATACCTGAACATTCTGACATGCATTTTGCATACCTGAATGGGGCATAAAGCTAGCAATATGTACTGGTAAAGGATTTTTGGGGATTCTTTTAGGTATAGATGGAGCATGTCATTGGGGGATGGTGGCAGCTGGCATGACTGTTAAGTTAATTTCTTACTTTCCCTTCAGACTCTTGAAGAGCTCAAGTCTTGAATTAGGTTAAGGAAAAGAGGACAGGGTTTCTGGTTAATTTCTAGCTGTGCTCTAAAATTGGAATAGAGAAAATGGCCATCGTTAATTGTCTAGGCGTGTTCCACATCTTCATAGTTGATCAAAAAACTTGAGGACAGATATTCTACAACCTGGATTGTTATTGACTCTGGAGGATTTTGACATAAATAAAATGACACTCCTGAAAAAGTAATGAAAGTGTAGGGGAGAAAATGAGGAAATGTAATTATTTTTCTCTTAGTGGCAAGTGATAAATTGTATCCAAACATTCTCTCTATGAATATTTCATCACAATAGGACTTGTGAGTATTCTTCAAGGGTTGAAAATGTAGCATTTTTGAAAAATGTTTATATAAACTAGGGCAGTATTCAGACGGAATTTATCTTGCAGTAAGCTGCAGCTTATAAGAAATACGTTTAGTAGTGTCTAGATGTAAGTTCAGATTTAGAAAAACAAAATTATTAAATTTGAGTATCTTTTCATCTAAGTTTTAGGAGTTTGTTTTGTTTCTGATATAGCTCGGACTTACATCTCACAAATGGAATTATTATTGGAGGAAAGAAAAATATAGTTTGCAATCAAAGCGGTAATTCATGACCAAGTCTTGCGGATGTGAAATGGCTGGTCTCTCTTTTCCCTACTGCTGCCACTACCTTTATTTGGGTCTCTTACCTGCCTGTTGCCATCATTTCCAGCTGGCTTCCTTGCCTCCACTAACACCTCACTCCCTCTCCTAACCTTCACAATTAGTAGTATTACCTTCTTGAAAGAATTAAGTCAATCAGATCACTAGCCTAAATCTGAGAGGATAAAACCCAAACACCTTAGTTTTGTAGTCCTCATTTCTTATTTCAACCCCATTCCTGCCTCTTGCTCACCTGTTTTCTTTGCTTCTGCCACACTAACTTTCTTTCTATTTCTAGAATATACCAGAAACTTTCTTAGGGTCTTTGCTAACCCAAATGGTAATTTTGTGCAAATTAGAAAAAGGCACCATTGACCCCTCTCTGCCTGAAAATTTTTCTAGTAAATGTTAAAATCTTCAAAGACTCTGATGCGAATAATTTAGGCAGTGTTGAACTTGTACAGTCATGCACGACATCCCTGCCTTATTCTACTCTTTCCTTTTTCACTCCCTCCTCTCTACTCCCTCCCTCCCTCCTCTTCCTCCTCCTCCTCCTTCACCATTTTTTAAGAGATGAGGTTGGCCTGGCATTTAGTCAGGCCTGTAATCCCAGCACTTTGGGAAGCAGAGGCTAGAGGACTGTTTGAGCCCACAGGTTCGAGACCAGCCTGGAAAACTTGGTGAGACTTCATCTCTACAATAAATAAAAAAAATTAGCAGGACGTGGTGGCACACACCTGAAGTTCCAGCTACATGGAAGGCTGAGGTGGAAGGATCACCTGAGCCCAGCAGGTTGAGGCTGTAGTGACTGTGAACTGCACTCCAGCCTAGGGGACAGAGTAAGACTCCAACTCCAAAAAAAAAAAGAAAGAAAGAAAGAGAAAAAGAGATGTTTCACTTGGTTTCCCACTTGGTTTCGAACTCCTGCCTTTAAGTGATCCTCCTGCCTCAACCTCCCAAAGTGCTGGGATTACGGAAGTGAGCCTCTGTGTTCAGTCTACTTTTTGCTTTTGTAAATCTGTTTCACTGTATAGGAATTCTATCTCTTCCTGCTTTGGAAAATTCATACTCATTTTTTTCAAATCCCAGCTCAAAACTCATCTCTTCAGAAACTGTTTTCTGACTTCCAGTTAGCAAAAGTTACTGCCCTCCTTGCATTTGGTTCATATCTCTGTATCTCTTCCTACTTTGTATTATAAATGTATTTCCTGTATCACTACCTTTATCTCTAAACTGAGTTCCCCAAGAACAATTATCTTTAATTATTTCTGTTTCCTGCTCCTAACACAGTGCTGGGTGTGAAGTAGGAGTAGTGAAACTTAAGGAAGGAAATCATATTCGGTGTTTCAGATCATCTCTCTTCTAGATCTGAGCTTGTGCCCTGGACACTGACACTATGTGATATATTTAATTTGTGTTATGATCAGTAGAAGTAAGTGTTATTCTGGACAAGACATATATTTAAAGTACAGTATTTACCGCTGAGCCATGTCTTATGTAATTAGTTGCCCTCCATAATTTAGTTGCATAATCTTTTTATTATTATTTATGTCCCAGGTTGGCAGCATGTGTTGTCTCCTATAGTCAAATGCTTTTGGAATTTATGGTTTGGAACAAGCAGTACAAACCATTTTCCAATTATACTCTTGTGTCATATGATCTGATATCAATTTGGATGTTGAATTATTTGGCTAGCCTTTGGTTAAGTAGGTTAAAGTGAATTTTTCTGAGTCATGTGTCAAATACTTTCTTTTTTTGAGTTGGAGTCTCTCTCTGTCGCCCAGACTGGAGTGCAGTGGTACACTCACGGCCACCCTAGCATCGACCTGTTGGGCTCTGGCGATCCTTCCGCCTCAGCCTTCCAAGCAACCGGAACTAAAGGCACATGCTACTATGCCCGCCTAATTTTTGATTTATTGTAGAGATGAGGTCTTGCCAAGTTGCCCAGGCTGGTCTCAGACCTGTGGGCTCAGGCAGTTCACTCACTTTGGCCTCCCAAAGTGCTGGGATTACAGGCTGAACCACCAAGTCTGGTCATGTCAAATATTTTCCAGGAGGGAGTTTTATTAGGCAGGAAAACAATTTCTACTTATCTAACCTAGGTTAGTTTAGGAGTTTTAGAAGAAAAATATCAAGTCTATACTTTACACGAGCCTTTTATCATTATTACCTTAGGCCCCAAAATAATTTTAAATTTTATCAGAGACAGTAGGCTGTTAGAAACATCTGCCTGTAGAAATCTTTTTTGGTAGTGATTTGGTATATGTAAATTTTGCTTCTTGAAGTAAGTTAGTCTTACTATTTAGAAGCTTACTATTTATTATAGTCTTACTATTTAGTCTTACTATTTAGGAACTCTATTTGGATTTGTTTTTGGTAACTTTCCTATGTTCTGTATTGTATAATTTTTTGTTTACATGTTTAAAAACTTTAATTAGGTAACTATAATATGTGTGCATTAAATAAGCTTGGGCTTATACAGGGAAAAAGACAACTGGCAATTTTCCAAATACTTTACTAATTTTAAAAATTAAAAATTTAAAGTTTATTTTGTGTTCACCTTGTGCTAAACACTGTGGTAATACTTTATATTAGCTCTTGTAAACCTAACACTAGTGACAGTATGAAGTAGGTTTTATCATTCTTATTTAAAAGATGAGAGAACTAAATCTCAAATTTAGCAGTTTGGCCACAGTGACTCAACTTGAAAATGACAGGCTGGGTTTCAATATCAAGTTTCTCTGACTCTACGGTACCTGTTCTCATGCACTGAGCTTTATATATTTAAACCAGATATTTCAGGTCAAACATTATCTTTGAACTTTATCGCATTGTTATTTAATTGGTTAGACACATTGGTACTTCTGAAATTTTTTCCTTAAGTCTGTTCTGTAGGGACAGAGCCCTACGTGTTTCTACAATATCACTTTGCATTAGGTTGGTGAAGATAGTGAAAAATCCAAAATACCAATCCTTTCTAAAGCTACCTTATAAATTATTTTAGAAAAGTAGGATAACTGACACTTAGAAAAAGAATTAAAAGGAAATTTGTAGCTCTATACACAAGTCCACAGAAGTCAATGAGGAAAGGTATGTTCTAAGGATTTATTGTGTTACTCGAATAAGAAGGACACTGTGCTGTATCTAAATAAAAGGTACAGGTTAATAAGAAAGGATGGGATAATTTCCAGATATACCCTGACACAGGCTAGAGAAAATGACCCATAATTAATTGCCCGAGCAATTTCCTTCCTTTCTATTAGTAACCATAATTTTATGGTAGAAAACCCAGCTTCCCTAATTCATGTTTTTCTAAGAGTTCCTTTTTGAGACTGGAAATAGAAAGTACTTACAGATTCGAAATGTTGCATATACATTATGGATTCCCTTGCAGTCTGGGATTTTTCTGGGATAAAACTACATCTTGCTTCATACAGCCCCGTCTTGGAGTCACGTCTGCATGGCCTATTTATACAGCTATCCCCCTTGCAATCATGGACCAACTCCTTACCAGAAATATGACTGGAACATCTGTGATGAGAGAATTAGGTTACACATATATGAAGACTAGGAAAATCATGAAGAAAGAGCAACCTTCTAAAATCTTTCCTTTGGTGACAATTGAAGTGCCATCGATCATGTACAAAACATTACATTTTCACAGAAGTAAGCACAATGCTCTACTTCTACTTACCATCTATTTCAACAAGAACAATGTTGTTAGTTAATATTTATTAAACATTCATTATTCACTATTATGATCAATAAATCTATTATTCATGTGACTTTGCGCTAAAGATGAGAATTCCTAACTCACAGGGTTGCTGTGAAGATTAAATGAGTTAAGAGATAGGAATTGCTTCTTAGTGTAGCTGGGAGAGTCAACCTTGTACGTGAAATCCTTTTGAATTTGCAGATGTAGGGCACATAGTTTTGTGTTAATAGCATTTTGCAATTTACATTTTGGGAATCACTTTGCTAGACTCATGGAAGGAACAAAAATAAACCATGTGTGGAAATGCTTGTGCATTCAAACCATTTATTTGGTCTTTATGATAAAGAAAATTGTAATTGTCATATCCCTGACAGGGAATGGGGAGCAAAGTATGAGTAAAGGATTCTAAAGAGTTTCTGTTTAAATGCAGGATTTATTCCCATTCTGTGTTAATATTCAACTTTCTAATATTAATCTGCTTTAATACATTTGTTTGTATTGCAGGGATTTACGGAGATGGTGAGTCATATCTTCCAAGAAGGTTAGTTCTAGAGTAGGCCTGAAAGTGAAACTTACATATGATGAAACTTCACTGTCTTAAAGTGTCTGGCACAGTAGGAACTCAATAAATGTTGTCTTAGATACTTGTTTTTACTAATATATCTCTTTTTATGACTGATAATAAGGAAATCCATTCATTTTCATTAATTTTTCAAAAATGTAATATGTGAGCCGGGCTCGGTGGCTCAGCCTGTAATCCCGTGCCTTTGGGAGGCTGAGGTGAGTGAATTGCCTGAGCCCGCGGGTTCGAGACCCGCCTGGGCAGCAAGACCTCATCTCTACAATAAATCAAAAAAAAATCAGCCGGGCACGGTAGCGCATGCCTGTA
>NW_007248225.1:47529-51839 GCF_000164805.1 Carlito syrichta
AAAAAAAAAAAAAAAAAAAAAAATGTAATATGTGAAACATTCTGTGTTTAGCTTTTACTTCATGCCAGGCCCAAGGCCAGGGGATTAAACAATATTCACAGTGCTCAAGAATCTTAAAGTCTAGTGTGGAAAATAAAATCACACTGACAATTACTGCCCAGTGACATACGTGTGAGAGAAGCCCATTTTTGTGCTGTGGGAGTCTTCCCAAGGGTATCTAACCCCAAATGGAGGAGAGAAGTCTTTAAACTGAGTCTTGGAGGATGAACAAGCATTATTTGGGTTTAGAAGGAGTGACGTGGGCTGAGAGTGGGAGGAATGAATGTCCTGGGCTGGCAGCCTTGACTGTGTGGGAGACACCAGGCAGCTCAGTGGAAATCAAGCAAACAACAACACAAAGGAGATGGGAGGGAGGGGCATTTTTCTCTCATCTCTCTTTCCTTTAAGATTTTTTTTATCTTAAAGGCTTATTTTCTATTACATTAACTTCCATTCTTCATCAATACTCCATGTGCTTGATATTTTAACTTAGAGGTTTAAACATCTCATCTATTTATAAATAGGGGCTGTCTATATTCATTCATAATTATATTTCTTAAAACAAACCAATTGGCTCGTTTATCCTTATGAGAAATGCTCTTTCTTAAAGACCAAGATTAAAACAAAAGTATAATACTGTATTTATGTTGGAGCTCTAGCTGCTTAATTGATTTCAATGAAACAGATTCAGCTAAAAAAATTATGAATCAAGCAGAACAAAAGAGTAGGTAGTCTCAGATAGCTTGGGGTTTTAGGCTACAGCTTTTTCCTTTTTCCTCTGCCTGTACCATATTTTAAGATGATTCTGTGAATACTGAAATGATTTCAGATTCCCAATTGATATTGATTCCAACATGGAATCCCCAGAATAAATTGGACATGTACATAGTAGGGTAGGTTGGATATTACAACTAACTGTATGAACTATCAACCACCTGAGAGAGCCTTTGTTTTTCAAGTATAGAAAATTAAAGAATCATAAGTAAAGAGTCCTGAAAACAGATTTGTTCACTACAATGATACCTTGTTGCTTCAACAGTGTTCCTTCTGGAAATATAGAATGGCCGGTCCTCATTATACTCATCGAACACTCCCCACCGGAGATGAGCCCATTCATGGACAAATACTCTGCCTAGGAGAGGATATTGCCACTTTGAAGTGTATAATAACAATATTTTAAGACTTTTAAAAAAACATATTTTAATAATATTTAAAAGCAGGGTTTAAATCTCTCTGCCCCATGTCCCCAACCTAATTGAGTCAAGGAACTCCAGAAATTGATGCCTTTCATTAGCCCAAGAAGTTGAAATGAGTTAGTGTCAATAAATGACTCATTTTATTATTAAACATACACACACAAAGTAAATAGCACATTTCCAATAAAAATACTGCTTGATGCCTACTTTCTTTTCTTTTTTTAAGAGACTGGATCTGCCTCAGCCTGTTACTCAGGCTGGCGTGCAGTGGCATGTGACCCTGGCTCAAGCAATCTTCCCACCTCAGCTGCCTCTTAAGTATCTAGGACTATCACATGCTACCACTTATGGCTAATTTATTTTTTTAGTGAAGTGTCTCGCTATGTTGCCCAGGCTGGTTTCAAACTCCTGGCCTCTAGTCATCCCTCCACCTCAGCCTCCTGAGTCACTGGGATTATAAGTGTCAGCTACTATGCCTGGTTTCTTAAAAATTTTTAAAATACCATTAATCATCGTGTTACATATATATTTTTTCCCAGTGAAAATAAGAACAGAAGTATATAATAGATGTCTCTACCTCGGGGCCCATAGATGGGCAAATTATTAGCCAACAGGAAGTTTGGAGTGAAATGTATATATTGTCCTTTATCTCCACATTGTCCATATTGAAGTGTATAAGGATCATCTCCATATTTTAGGTAAGGAGTAGCAACTATGACATCTGCCTAAAATTAGCAAAAGAACAAGCAAACAAAAGCCGATTCCAAGAGCAATAGAAATAAGCAATTTTAAAAACAAAGACTTTTCCCATATACACTGAGAAAAGTTGTATTACTAATTTAATTACTAAATTAGTCATTAGTAATTACTAAAAAATTACAGGTGTTAGTTTTTTTTAAAGCACAGAAAGAAAGAAGCAGTTGAGGAGCTAGATAAAATAGCCCACCTGGTCATATGATTCTTGCTTTGGCATTAAGTACTCAGATTTTGACTTCCAGGTCATTGGAATTAAAATGCTTACAGTCCTGAAATAAGCTCTTCGTTTGGTGGCATGAAACAGGTAAGTAGAAGCTTCAGTTACCATTTCCTGACAAAATTAAAGATACCTTGTCATAACAATGTCACAGTGAAATGAACATAAAAGTATATATTCAAACGAGAAGAAATAAATCTAACCTTCCTTTCCCCCAAATTTTGGCAAAGACTGACTGGAAAATAGGTTGAATTTTATTCGATCTCTTCAGTCTGTAAACTCCTCATGTTCACATGCTTAAAAAAATTAACTGTTTCTTACCTGTCCGGGCCTGTAATCAGAATTATGCATTGAAGATAGGAATAAGGTTGCTGCATGAAGTATAAAGGTGATTAAGATTGGGAGTCTGTTGGAAGGTTGCTTATTTAATCAAGCAGCCACGGTTACTGGTTGTTTAGATAAGCTTCAAGTTTAAAGATGATTATATTTGATGTTAGTTGAAAAAATCATTTTGCTAGATATATTTTCAGTTATCATTTCATACAGAGTATGTTCATAAAAGGCAAAGTTTTACCAAGCAGTAATGAAAATAAAAACTTATAGGCCTAATTGGCTTCAGATCCCAGTTTGGTCACTTATTGTAGGACTGAAAAAAATCACTTCACTTCTCTCATTTACACAAGGGTAATAATCCCCATTCTAGACCACTTCACAGGAATATTTAGAGGGTCAAAGAAGATAGCATTTATTAAAGTGCTATATATAAAGTGTTTTTAATTATGTTGATTAATACAAATAAAATTAGGAAGATAAATCAACTTAAAACGTGTATTTTTTTAAAGATAAAAGACACATATGATTTTTTAAATTTCCCAGAGTTAAACAAGTATGAATAGCTGCAAAAATGTACAACATAGTAAACCCCTAGGGCTTAAATGTAAATTAGTTAAACTTTATAAAAGTAGCTTTATAAAGATAACATTTGAAAACAATTCCCTACTTGCTATAAAGTCATTCTGTTAACTGAACTAATTAAAAAAAACTTTTGTAGTTTGACCTTCTAATAATTCATTGGGGGAAAACATACTTAAACTAAGTAGATCTTGACATTTTAGATAAATGCTACATAAATGATAAATACTATCAAAACAATTTTGGAAAGTTATAACTCTGATTGAATGTATGTATCTAGGCAACATGAGTTGAAAATACTTAGTCCAAAAATGAAAAAGTAGATAAATTTTTTTCTTACCTTTATATTTTGAATGAGTTTTTCATCTTCTGGCACACTGGGATTAATTGCAATGACAATGCCATCATATCCATTGCCGTTAAAATTCACCATTGAGCTTTTTACCCCAGGCAAGAGATGCAAGGCTAGGAACAGAATAATATTCAGACTGAACGTCATTTTGGCACATGTTACAATAAGTCTTTTGGAAACATACGAAGGGTATTTATGTCTGTTTGGCTCAGGAATTTGAATCAAGACTAAAATATTTGCATGAGTGTGATATAGTAAGTCACTAAACCATTTCGGTGAACTTCCTTATCTTACTCATTCTTGAGATTTCATTGTTAAGTAGCAATGGGGATTATGCCAAACATATTTATCATACTTGCTAAGATAACATAGGCCTTAAGTATTCATCGAATCGAGTAATTCATTCAGATTGTGTATTTGTCATCACAGTGGTGGGAAGTCTTCAATGTCTTAATTATCATCATCAAATAGTATTAGAGATGTAAATCCTGGGATCTGTCCACAGAAAAGCATTCTATGGAGGGATGAGTAACTCAAATTAGAGGTACCAGGAGAGAGCAAATGAAAAATGACCTGTTTAAAAAATAATGGATAAGGGACTGGAGTAGGAGTGGCGGTGAATAGGGTTTATAGTCTTTCTTTAGATTAGAGTAATATAAGCATAGTGGTTGGGGACAGCTATGGGTCAAGGAAAATTTTTTTTAAATTGCCTTCTGCAGTAACTAACTGTATTTCAGTTTTCAGTTGGCATTGGATGCTTTAAGTACTTGTATAACTGAATATGCTTCAATTAAGATTTCTTTCTTTATATATATATATATATATATTTTTTTTTTTT